>NC_056736.1:690963441-691263441 GCF_019279795.1 Protopterus annectens
GCTGGTGAATCTGGGAATCTTGAGGCAATGTTACAACTGCCTCATGTACACAGACAACCCTCTCCTCCTCCCAACAAATTCCAACACATGTGAGAGATGCAACCATATAGCCAAACTGGAGGCTAAGCTCTCTCAACTCAGTACTGGCATAACCAGTCAGGAGGAGAAGGAAACCACACTCACTACAATTCCAGTCTCACATACACCTACCACGACAGCAAACCAAACACATAATCACACAAAAACATACTCGGAGGCTCTAAATAAAGATCTGCCTAAGCAGCAGAGACCTCCAAAGCAGACACCCAAGCAACCGCTACCCCAAAACAAAACATGTGCAACACATATCTCACAAAGCCAGTGTGCTGAACAGTCACAGCCCTTAAGACTAAACAACATGCCTGATACACTTGTAATAGGTGACTCTATTGTCAGGCACACTGACGTCCTGCTCACCAGGCTGAACAAGGAGAGGGTCACGGTGAGCAGCCTGTCGGGCGCTAGGATCCGCCACATAACACAAGCACTCAGGTCACTCCAAGGCAAGTACAAATATGACTCAGTCATTGTCCATGCTGGTGTGAATGACCTGAGACGTAACTCCCTGGACTACATGAAAAGAGACATAAAGGAGCTCTGTGAGCATGTAGCCCAGGCCGGTATGACCCTGACCTTGAGTAGCATCTTACCCTCACCAAGAATGATGCCACAATATGAAGACAAGATGGTCAATTTCAACAATTGGCTTAAGTACTGGTGTCATTCAAAGGGGATCCAATGCCTGTCAGCTTGGGATGATATGCTCGACAAGCCATGATGCTTCGCTAGGGATGGCTTGCACCTGTCACCCCTGGGCTTTTGGATATTGGCAAAGGCTCTTGCTACCCCCATAGTGCCTTTTAGGCAAGGCTCAAAAGACAAACCCACCTCCACAGGTATCACAAGGGATAAGAAACTAAGAGTAATGCTAATCAACGCCAGAAGTCTAAACCTCAAGATGCACGCACTCGAAACTCTCCTTAGCATGGAGAACATCGATATCTGTGCAGTAACAGAAACCTGGTTCAGGGCTCCCGAGAGCACCCCAGCACTACCAGGTTATACCTCATACCATGCTTTTCGGCCCCAAAACTTGGACCGAACCATAAAAGGAGGGGGAGTATCGATATTCATCAAAGATACCCACACCTCCAGGTTGGTGGCAAAGCACGAAGCATCAGAGACTATCCATGTGCAACTAACAGTGGGTAAAATTGCCTTCCAGTTTATAGCCTGCTACAGACCACCCTCCCAAACCCAGGAACCCCACTTGGCCTTCCTGAGAACACTGGAAAATATGAAGGTCTCTCCAAACACCATTATATTGGGCGACTTCAACTACCCAAACATAGACTGGGAGCATTACTCTAGCTCCAACACCCTAGCCCAAAGGTTCCTAGAATTTATAAACTCAAATGCTATGGAACAACTTGTTACCACTCCCAAAAGAGGAGAAAACATACTGGACCTGATCATCACCAACATGGGGACTCTATGCTCCAGACCAGAAGTGTATCCCTCACTGGTAAGATCAGACCATAAACTAATCTCACTGGATATTCACATCCCGACCCCACACCCTGCCCAGAAAACCACAGTGAAAAACTTCTCTAAAGCAAATTTCACACTCCTCAAAACCGAGGTGGAATCTTTCAAAGCCCGCGGGCTTGTGGAAAATACGGCCCAGACCATGGAATCCTTTATAAACGCATTCTATGAACACCTTCAGGAATGCATGGATCATGCGATCCCAAATAAAACCAAGACCCAATCCTCCAAAGGCAGATGTCCTGTCTGGTGGACCCCAGCCATAATCAAACTATACAATAGAAGGAGGAAGCTACTAAATGATAGAGCAAAATCCCAAAAAGGGAAGGCATCACTGATCAGTAGTAGCAAAAAACTACGGGCACTCATAAAATTGTCTAAGGCCAGCTTCGAGAGAAAAATTGCACAGGACACTAAGGATAATCACAAGGGTTTCTTAAGTTATGTTAGGAACCTGGGTGGTAATTCCCAGATATGCTCAGAATTAGTCCAAAATGACAAAAAATACACTGAACCCACAGACATTGCCACCATCCTAGCTGACAGGTTCAGCGCAAACCCCCCCCCCCTCCCCACCAAAAGGGAAAATATCTATCCCAGCAGAGTGCTGCCCCCCTGACATCTCAGATGCTCAGGTAAGAGCCGCCTTCTCCAAAGCAAAAAACACAGCATCAGTGGGACCAGACAGTGTCCCGGGCTGCGTACTACATGAACTCCAAGAAGAGCTAAACCCAAACATAAAACTACTGTTCAATCTCAGCCTTACTACAGGATATGTGCCCAAAGAGTGGCGTACAGCAACAGTGGTCCCTCTCCATAAAGGTGGTGCCTCAACGGATCCTGGAAACTATCGCCCCATACGCCTGACTAGCTTGGTCTGCAAAGCTATAGAAAGGATCATCATGGACCTCATAAATAAAGATATTGGGGACCTACAGACACTGGATCCCACCCAGTTCAGCTTTGTTAAGGGCAGATCCTGCCTCTTAAACCTGGTTGATTTCTTTGAAAGTCACCAAGGCCATTGACGAGGGGAAGGTGGTCCACACAGCCTACCTGGACCTCGCAAAAGCCTTCGATACAATACCCCACTCGGGCATTATAGATAAGCTCACCAGCTTAAATATAAACCCCTATGTCACTAGATGGATTGCAAACTGGCTCAAGGACAGAACCCACATGGTTAGAATTGCTGGAGCCATGTCAGACTCCAAACCAGTTACAAGTGGTGTCCCACAAGGCTCAGTCCTGGGACCTCTCTTGTTCGGTATATATTTCTTGGAGGTACAGGCCAACACAGAAGGACTGTGGCTGACCAAGTTCGCAGATGACTGCAAACTGGGCGCCATAATCGACTCTCCAGCCGAAACAAGCATCCTCCAAAAGGGCCTCATAGAAACAGACAACTGGTGCCAGAGCCATGGCCACAAGCTAAATGCCAAAAAGTGTATAGTCATCCCATTTGGCAAAAACAAAGTGCCCACAAATTACCACATAGGTGGTAATCCATTAAGTACAGAAGAAGTAATTAGGAACCTGGGAACCCAAGTTGATAGCAATCTCTCATTTGACAACCATGTAGCCAAAGTGGTTAGAAAAACATTTTATATAGCCCACCTAATCATGAAGGGAATCACATCTAGATCAGGGGAGGTCATCGTGCCTCTTTACTCATCCCTCATCAGGCCCATAATTGAGTACAATGCCCCTTTTGGGATGTACCTTACCAGACACCTGCAGCAACTGGAAAGACCCCAAAAGTACCTCACCAAGAGGATCAAAGGGCTCAAACAAATGCCATATGCTGCCCGGTTAAAGAAACTCCAGCTCTACTCAGTGGCATACCGCCTGTTCAGAGGCGATCTGTGCCTGACGTATAAAGTCATGTCCAACCCAGAATTAATGGACATGCTGCACCTCAGAAAATCCAAATCCCATCGAGCTATGCGCTCGAGAGACCTGAACCTCAGCACTGAAATAAATAGGACATGCTGGAGGGACAGATTCATAACCCAGAGGCTCCCTTCACTCTGGAATAAAATCCCAGTCCAGGTTAGGCAGAGTCCCTCATTGACTCTCTTCATGAGGAATCTTGATGAGTGGATGGGAGATCGTAGGTTTACCCCGGGTATCACTTCTGTGTCACTGTTAGACAGAGGCACAGTATACTTACCTTGAAAAAGGGCATAGCAAAATAAATTTAAAATGGGTGGTGAAAGCCAAACACATTCTGGCTAGGCTTTTAAATGCCCTAGGGCAGATAACCTAGTATGAACCTATGAACCTATGAATCTAAAACAGCCTCTCATTTTACCCATGCTGTGATAAATCCCACTGGCTTCCCCATCATGGATGCATCTCCCTCTCCACAGAGGGATGCCCAATAGATTTCATTCTTTCCTCATTCTGGTATATGTAATGTCATCCTGAGTCCTTCCAGGACCATCATCAGATCCAAAGGTTTTGACTCCACTCTTCATCAGGACACTAATCTTTAAATATGTCAGAGTAGGTCTGTCCCTCATTAACTCTAACCACGTTGCCTGTTCCTGTGCTTATACCTTTAAAGAAACCATCCATTACTATGCTAGCTGACCCTTCTAAGCTAGAACATTTAAAGAGCTTATCCATCAGTATGCTATATGACCCCCCCCCACCATGAAACTTTCAATCTGAACTTCAGCAGATAGACTGTATGCCTGTTACAACTCATCTCTATTCAGGTGGCAGGGAGAGGTTATTGCCCACAAAAATAGCTTTGGATTGGTGTTCTATTGTGAGAATAGCCATTGGGTTGGAGGTTTGCATAATGGTTAAGGTCATTACCTCGCAGGTGCAAGGCTTGATTCTTACCTTTGAAAGAGAAATTGACTCATCCTTAAATGGCCCACAAGGGCATCTAGTCTAGTACGTATCTATGACCCTAATTATAACTATATTTAAGCCTCACATTTGTGCAGGCTTCTACTCAGTTAAATGGAGTTGCTCTATGTTTGGCATCCTTTGCCAGACATCTAGAGTGTTTCTGCTTGATTTCAAGACATCCAAAATGCATAAAAATAAGTATATTTTGAGGTTTACCTGCACTTTTCAACTGTTTTTAATCAAATTTCAGCATTATGGTCTGTCTCTTTCACTGTTTGTGGGTGCTTCATTCTCTGCACTTATTTTGCACTGTACTGTTACTTAGGTAGCATAGACTAGATTCAGACCTGCTGAATCTAGCATGTATTAATACACTTGAGCACTAATCTAGCCATCTTATATTAAGAAGGACTCCCCTGCACCTCTGTGACAGAAGAGTGTTGACCCAGCCTTGTCTGAGCTAGGGATTGCTGGAGGAAGGGTCATTGTGTGATTTCCTTTTGGTAGATTAACTTAAAAGTGTATAATTTCACTATATTTAAGCATCACATTTGCATGAAGCTGCACATCACTCAGAGGGGGTTAACAGTGCCCTGTATAAATGCAAATGCCTGGAAGCAGTGTTTTCCTTAGACATCTGTCAGTAAAACCCTCTTAAGCTTCCTTGCATGCAACTCAACTTAGCATTGAGCAGTGTTGTCACAGTTTTTCACCCCTTACCTTCAATAGAATAAGACCCCTTGAAAATTCCTAGTGCAAAAACTGATCTAACTTGCCCACTCCCTAACAGTACTTACAGTATTTATCTTCTATAATGAATGGTTAGTTTCCCACCATTTTTCCAGCCAGTCTTATTGACATGGGCATCCTGAGGCAATGCAGCAACTGCCTAATGTATACTGGCAACCATTTACTACTAAAGCAAGCAAATACAGTATGTGAGAGATGTAATTATACCATGGAACTGGAATCAATCCTCTCATGTAACAATAAACAAGTCATCAAGTGGCTTATTGGCACACACACACACACACACGCACACACGCACACACACACACACACACACACACACACACACACACACACACACGCGCGCACACACACACACACACACACACACACACACACACACACACACACACACACACACACACACACACACACACACACCTCTCCTCTCACACAAGATAAGTTCATGACATGTAAACATTCATATGCAGAGGTACTCACTAGAAGCTAACCAAAAGATCAGAGACCTCCCAAGTGCAAACCACTTGCACACACAACAACATGAATAGAAACCACTACGCATAACAACACACATGCCAGTGTCTCAGCAAATAAGCCTCTAAGGCAATACACCTCAAAATCAAATGTCTTGGTCATAGGCAAATCGATAGTGAGACACACAAATGTCCCCTCACCAGGCTGGACAAGGAGAAGGTCACAGTCAGCTGCCAGGATCCATAAAATCACACATGCACTCATCACTCAATAACATTATGACTCTGTCGTAGAGCATGTTGGGGTGAGTAACTTGAGACATAACTCTCTAGACTATATGAAGAGGGACAAGACTGAACTCTCAGATTATGTGTCCCAGGCAGGTATGACCCTAGCCCTAAGCATCATTCTACCTTCACCCAGGATGATGCCACAATGTAGACAAAACATGATAAGACTTTATCAACTGGCTTAGCTTCTAGTGTCATTCCAGGGGGATCCAGTATCTGTCAGCCTGGGAGGACATGGTCACCAGACCATGCTGCTTTGCTAGAAATGATCTGCACCTGTCTCCTCTGGCTTTTGGATACTGGCAAAGGCTCTTGCCTCCCCAATAGTGCCTTTTTTAGGCAATGTCAAAAAAATTTAATTTCTGATCTAAAAAAATCCAGTCAAAACAAACTAAAGGTTATGCGGCTTAATGCTGGGAGCCAAAACAGGAAACTGCACTCCCTGGAAGCACTCCTCTCCCTGGAATATACTGATGTCTACCCAATCACTGAGACATGGTTCAGGGCTGCAAAGAGCACCCCAGCAGTGCCAGGTTACGTGGCCTTCCACACATTCAGACCTCAAAACAAGAATGAGTGTGAAAGAACCAAAGTGGAGGTGTATCCATCTTCATTAAAGCTAAGTACACCTTGAGACTGGTTAAACCATATGACTGTCTTGAGCTATTCCAGGTCTAACTAATTATAGGCAAAATACCCTACCCAATCATTATTAGCTATAGGTCTCCCCACCATGAGCCAAGAGAAACAAACCACCTACCTGAACCTGCTGGAGTCACTCGCCATACAGCTAAACACCTTGGACATGGGAGACTTCAACTCTCCTTCCATCAGTTGGGCAACATACTGTACATGAACACAAACATGATCACGCAGAGGTTACTAGCTTTTGTCAATACAAATACCCTGAAAGAGTTAGACTGCACTCCCATTGCACTCAAATGTGTTAGACTTAGTACTCACCTACATGGAAGAGTCACTGCACCCACCCATTTAGTGCCCTTCCTGATAAGGTCGGACCATAAACCAGTCTCATTCAAAGTAACTATTGGACCTGACATCCCCACAGAAGCAATAAAACTAAAAAAAATTTCCAAAGCTAACTACAGCCTACTAAGTAGTAGCATAAAAAGTTTCAAACCAGCTGCAAACACAGTCAGCAATGACCCCTATGCAGAAGTGTACACATATGGCTTGTATAAACACCTAAACAACTGTATAGACTTGGCTGTACCTGACCAGATCAAAACCAGGACCTCCAGAAAAAAACAAGCCTCAGTGGTGGACCTCAAGTATAAATAGGTTATATAGCAATAGGAAGAAACTGATGTTTAAGAGCAAGAGGGAACTGACGCAGCAGAGAAAAAAATCCCTCCACAGCTTAAACAAGCAAATCAGATATCTTGGAAAGTCCTCTAAAGCTAATTATGAAGTTAAAATGACATCCCTAGGTATAGATAACCATAAGGCATTCTTTAGCTACATCAGAAATCTAAAAGGGAATGCCCAGCTATGAGCCAAACTAGTAGTGGATGGTAACACTCATAATGTACCTGAGGAAACTGCCAACCTGCTAGCCAACAGATTAATCATAAACTTCATCCCCTTGTCCCCATCAGCCATACCCCAAAGCATTCCTAAAACTAGTCCCTTCCCAAGTGTCTCTAGTGAGCAGGTCATATCTGCACTCTCCAAGGCCAAAAACACAGCCTCGGTGGGACCAGACAACATCCCAGGCTGCTTACTTAGCAATCTAAAACAAGACCTAATAAAACCACCTGGTACTCTCTTTAACCATAGCCTGAGAACTGACCATGTTCCAGCAGAGTGGAGAACAACAACAGTAATCCAATCCCCTTGCACAAAGGGGATCATCAACCAACCCTGGGAGCTATAGATCTATAAGCCTAACCAGCCTCATTTTCAAGGTCATGGAAAGAATCATCATGGATCTTATCAACAAGGACATAGGTAACCTTCAAACTCTTGACCCAATCCAGTTTGGCTTTGTTAAGGGTAGATCATTCTTGTTAAATCTGGTAGACTTCTTTCAGAATGTCACTAAAGCCCTGGATGAAGGTATGACAGTACATACCACCTATCTTGACCAAGCCAAGGCTTTTGACCCAATTCACCACTCAGGTATCATTGAGAAACTCTCCCAGCTGGGGTTACCCTTAGTAGCCAACTGGCTCACAGACAGATCACACACTGTTAAAGTTTGGGGATTCTACCTCTACCAGTCACCAGTGGCTTACCACAAGTATCTCTACTGGGCCCATTATTGTTTGGAATCTATTTTTCAGAAGCCCATAGTAGATGGCCTGTGGCTGACCAAGTTTGCTGATGATTGCAAATTGGGTGTAATTATTGAGGCTCCCAATCTTCTTCTTCTTTCATTTTTTTCCCATTTAGGGGTCACCACAGCAGATCACCTGTCCGCTCATGATTGGCAGTGGAGTTTTACAGTGTTGAGTTGCCAGCCTGGTGCCCAACCTTTCACAGAAGGCACACACACACATGCACTCATGCCTAGGGCCAATTTAGAGTGTCCAGTCCACCTACAGCATGTCTTTGGGATGTGGGAGGAAACCGGAGCACCCAGAGAAAACCCAAGTGACCACAAGGAGGACATGCAGACTCCACACAGAGAGCACCCCAGCCGAGGATCGAACCAGAGAACCTCTTGCTGTGAGGTGGCAATGCTAACCATTGCACCACTGTGGCCATCCTAATTACTGAGACTCCCAATGATGTTAACATATTACAGAAGGGGTTAATACAGACAAACAACTGGTGTCAAACCCATGGACTAAAACTAAATTAAAAAAAGTGCATCATTATCCCCTTTGTCAAAGGGGAATACCCTGCTAATTACAGTATTGACAGAACCCCACTAAGCTCAAACCCAGTGGTGCAAGACTTAGGAACTCAGGTTAATAGAAATCCAAATTTCGATCACCATGTTTCCACAGTGGTAAGGAAATCCTTCTACATTACACATCTCATAAGTATCAGTATTGCATCCAGGTCTAAGGCAGTTCCTACACTGTACTCGACCCTCATTAGACAACTAACACAGTACAATGGCCTCTTTCACATGTACTTTTATATCATTCAGGACCTCCAAACCATATCTTGCAGAGATAGACTGAAAGCCCTGTCACTGTACTCTGTATCTTATAGGTTGCTGAGAGGCAACTTGTGCTTAGCCTACAGGGCAATCTCCATCCCTGCCATAATGGAAATGCTACACATCTGCAAATCAAATGGGACAAGAGTCTTATCACAGTGATCCTAACCTAGCCTGTGACATCAACATAACATTAAAACCAAGTGTACTACCTTCTTTAGCTGCCTTGTTTGTTCCATAGTATTTGCCTACTTCACCTTAGGCAAAGGCTTAACATTAATCAGGTGATTCAATGGGTAAGCAAAATTGGTACAATTTGGAAAACAGTCTAATAATACCTAGATAATCACCCACAAGTTTTTGTTTGTGTGTTTAGATGCTGGAATAGGCCAATTTTCCACTCCTTCCACTTTCTCAGCCTGTTTTTTCACAAAACCTAGGCTTGTTATATAGACTAGCCCCCAGATTCACGAATCCTCCGTGTAAGACTTAATAAGTCTTACTCGGAGGCTGCAGTTGAACGGTATGACATCAGTGTGCCATGAATATGCATGAGGGCACGCTGACCCAACCGTAAGTCCTACACGGACCGTGTAAGAAAGCAGGGGGCGTGTCTGACTGCCGAGCAGTCTAAATGTCCACGCCCCTGCAAGTGTTTAAAATAAAAGGAAATAAACAAGAGCGAGTCCGCTCAAATGTCCCTGCACCCAACACCTCACTGCCTAATATTGTAAACCCCCATCACACATCTAAAACGCATAACCATAATTTTTTTTTTAAATACCCAAAATAGCTGCCCATATTTGCACGTGTGTGCACGGGTATGCCCATTGCTTAGCTACAGTTAGCAATTCTCACATGGAAGAGCATAAGAAAGAATGTTTATGCAAATCACACCAAATAGCAATAGCGTAATGGTAGAGTGTTTGCACAAAGAAGAGGCATCCACGGTTCGAACCCCACCACTCCCTTTCGTATTTTTTTTTTAAATCAGTATATGGAATAATACCCAACATATATGTTTAAACATAACTAAAAAGCAGTGAAATGGCCAATGTATCAGTGAATAAAATAAATATTTTAAAGGATCCCAATATAAAATTGCCCGCAGTTAAGCAGCAATTCACCCAGCACAATATAGTTGCCCATAGCTAACTCGCGCTTTACCCAATGCAATGTAGTTGCCCATAGCTAAAAAGCACTTTACCCAGCGCAAAATAGTTGCCCAAAGCTAAATAGTGCTTTACCCAGCACAAACGGTTTGCGCGGAGGTGCGTACCATGCCAACCAGCGCACCGTCGGGCAATGTGGAGCAACGTAGAGCAAAGTCACTTAAACACAGCCACGCCCCCTAACCTGTCTGGATAGTAGTAAAATAAAAAGCAATGATAAGGTTTGAACCCAGGACACTGTGCACCATAATCAAAGTACTGAACCACTAAGCAATGACAGCTTAGGATAAACATCCACTGTTAACATATATATAGTAATAAATGTTTGATTAACCATTGCTAAGCAGGTCTGCAGTCAGCCGAGAATATTCAAAAACTGCCAATCACAGAAAAGTGCGGGAAATGCGGCATATTTAAGCCGCATAGGTGGGAATACTCGCCATAACTGATTGTAGCTCCCATCTGCAGTTAGAATGTCTGGTGCTGGAGAGGGAACACGCTTTTGAGCGCAACGCTGGGGCATCGAGAAGTCAAGATATATGGTTTGGCTCCTAGTCCATCACCATGAGACTTGACTCCTGCAGGGCCAGTTCCAAGGAACAGAGTATAAGGCAGAGGCTTGGAACCAGTTGGCTCATGAACTCACCAGTGCCACAGGCATCCCTCGGACTGGTGAGCAGGTCTGTCACCACCATGCAGACCTGAAGAGGCGGAAGCAAGACCTTCTGAACCAGTGGATCCAGGAGGCCTGTCAAATGCGGGATGCCCCACTACTAAGTAGGTAGCCATGGAATGCAGTATGTAAGATAAGCTGATATAGTCTAAATAATGGATAGGTATGTCTCAATATCCCTTTATTTACTCCACAGCTGCAGGTGCTCGCACTATGAATCAGCAAGCCTATGCAGATAGGCTGCTAAGGCTTCGCCACCAGGCAGGTTAGCAAATATTCTGCATGTACTGCTACATGATATATGTGAGCGAGCATGAGAAAAGTGTATAAGCCCAATAATACAGCAATAAAATGTCCTGATTAAATCCTCTGCATGTACTGTTATATAACAAACGTCAGTGAGCCAGAAATTCAGTGTACTAACCCACCATTCAAGCTAAAATAATTCTGGAATACTATCCCTACATGTATTGTCATAACATATAAGTGAGCAGGCCTGAAAAAGAGCGTTGTAACCTATCAAGAAAAGTATAATATGTCTTGAATATGTCTTCTGTATGCACTGTAATAACAAGTAAAGGAGAGAGCCTGTAGAAAAGAGTGTTCAATGTAATTAATAAAGGTATAAAACTCGGAATGTGTATGTGTCACTTACTTTGAAATGTTGTTGTACTCTCGCAATAAAAAATAGTACGGTTGTATTAGGTGCTGTCAACCCACAGTTGTGCAGTCCCATAGGAAGTGGATGAAGGAAGTGGCAGTAGCTGTGAAGCATAAAACAATCATTCCCTGAATAAATACCCTGCATGTACTGTTACATATCATAAGTCAGATAGCCAGGAATAGAGTGTAGTAACCCATGAATAAAGCAAAAACATGTCTGGAATACTATCTCTGCATGCACTGTCATAGAAAATAAGTGAGTGAGCCTGAAAAACAGTCTTATAACCTATCAATAAAGGTATAACATGTCCTGAATAGGTCTACTGTATGCAGTGTAATGTCAAATACAGGAGAGAGCCTGTAGAAAAGAGATTTAATGTAAATAAGAAAGGTATAATACTTGCAGTGTGTATGTGCCAGTTACTCAGAAATGTTGTTGTACCCTTGCAGTGAAGAAATGTTACTCTCTTGTAGTAAGTGCTGATAACCCCCAGTAGTGCAGTCCCATATAAAGTGGATGAAGGAAGTGCCAGTAGCTGTGAAGTTTGCAACAGTCCTAAACAGTTGTGAAATGGCTAACATGCATAGGTAAATCTGGCACACGAGTAGCCTGTCAAGGTGTTCCCCAGAAATGTTAGTGTTCTACCTGAAAAGTAGGGTTGTGTAGAAAACAAGTGAAAAAGCCACGTGAACACATCCAGATGTGCAGATACATAAACAAGTCAATTTAATACAAGTATGTAGCAGTAACATCTGCATCCTGGACAGTTATCATGTCAGATATAGGCCAGGTATATCATGAAGTAGCAAAACCCATAACGCAATCAAATGCATGTTGCCTAGTGTAAGAATACATGTAGGGGATATACACCTGCAGTCAATAGGAATGTAGTGTACAATTAAAGTACTAATAAGATGTTAATGGAGGTTTCTTTTGACACCCTACTCCATGTACATAAACAATGCAATTCCACACCTCAATGGGTATGTCTAATCTCATAACATTTGTTTGGACATATGTCCTACTGTTATATAAAATCTGCACTTACTTTGATGCATGTCCCCTGTTAAAACACCACAATCTTGGTGGCCTGTTGCCACCAATCATCCCTCCATGCTGTTGGAATGTCCACTGTCGTTCAATACATGCATGTGTTATGCTTGCTGTTCAACTGTTGCATTCCTGGTGTGTTGGGTTAATGGGAATATTACTGCATGCTGTTACAACTAACTTGGAATGCTGTTGTCTATGTTGTAATTAAACACACCTAATCACAGAATGTATGGGAAGGCCGGTCCCAGTGGACCCACCTGTCCCACCTCAGCTGGAAGTTGCACCTGGCACCAGCAAGTCTGGTGCCCAGCCCGGGCCATATTCCTCCATAGGTCCTGTGCCACCTTCGGGTGGAAGTGCTGCAGGGGATGGGGCTTGCCCCCCCTGCAAGCGTGGGTGGAGAAGGGCCTCCTGTCACCCTCCGAAGGGTCCAGGTTGTGGTGCGTAGGGAGATCCAGCGTTGAGTCGCTGATCCCCTACGCCAGTTCGAGGAGAGAGTGGCGCAACTCATGGGTGAGCCTACCCCTCCTATGCAGCCCCCAGCACAGCAACCCTCAGGTCTGTGAAGGTCCAGTGGTGAATGCCCATGGGTGGGGATTTCCGTCCCACTGTTACTATCTGTGGGCTCATGGGCTTGCGATTTCCAAACATCCATCCCCGTCAATTGTGTTTACCCACCCCATGTGTCATACTCCACCCCTGTATGCGTCTTGTTTGTCTTGTCTGTTTACCTACCCAACCTACCTCCCCAAATATACCTACTTCCTCTACCTCACTTTCCATTCTCCCCTGAAAAAACAAAAAAAAACAACCCAAAAAGGACAATCTGTACCCGAAAAAAAATTACGCCCCATACATAGCTTCCCATTTCGCACACATGTCCATTGGACATGTACACTGATAATTCTAATTGGCAGTACAACAAACTATGTTGTCTTTACCCCTCTCTCAGGGGTGGAAGGTTTCAAATTTCTCTCCAAATTTTCAACATATGCACAGCTGTTGCTGGTAAAGAAATGGGCAGCTATGGACCTTTCCTACACCTGTCCTGCACATCCCGAGCTTGTTTTCTTACTGTCTTTCCCTGTCTGTGCCCCCTTTTTCACCACTTTCCTATCTCCCAATTTTCTTTTCTTTCAAAGAAATTAGCGCGGGGGTTAGCGGGAGTAAGCACTTTTAAGCAGTAGTAAGCGGGATTAAGCAAGTGTGCGCATGTGTGCTCTTAGCTAAGCATAGCTAAGCATCACGCAAACCCGCGCAAACCTGCTTACTACTGTTTAAAAGGGCCTTAGTCACTCTATGGCAGGGCCTTTGTTCTGCTGAGCAGCAAAATAAACAACCTCTGCTAGACTCGAACCCCAGACCATTGACACAGCAGACTGCATGAATTACCACTAAGCCACAGCAGATATACAAATAACTTGGTTCTGAAATAAATATATCATGCATTACAATGAGGGAATGTAAATGAAAATTAGGAATGGTATAACACAAACCCTTTTCTGTGGGTCTTTACCAGCAGTGGTTGTGGAATTGCATGACGTGACTGTGAAAGGCGAACCAGCCATCCTAGCAGGGAAAAATGTTACAGTAGCACCTTACAAACAACACACAGTATCAGACCAGGATAAATACTGGTCACAGGAATACAGTGCAATAACCACATTTGTATGGCAGTTAATTGTGTAAGTGAGAAAAAGGTACATACTCCCATGTATCCTGTGTTAGCATTTTGAGGGGTGCGTACATGTCTACACTGAGATGTGTGCACTGGAAGCAGCAACATGCAGGTATGAGTACAACATGCATATAACTGGATACAACCCTAGCATCAGATAAGAGACATATACCAACCTTCATACTGACGCAATGGTGTCCAGAGCAAACAAGAATGGGCCCCACCTTTGAAATCTGAAAGGGCTACGCCTACCTAACCTAGCATTTTATAGCATTGGGCTGCAATCACAGTGAGTAATGCAACAGCAGGCTGCATGCAATTACTGAATGGTGGGCAGCAATTGGTGCAGAGGCTGTAACATACACAAGTGCAGATACCTAGAAAAGCAGGCTGTACCTGCAGTCCACACATGCAATTATATCATTGCAGGTGATGTGAGATAGAGACTGAGAGAGAGAGAGACACGGGCACAGACTGAGACAGAGACAGAAGAGAGGGAGAAACAGAGACCGAAGGTTAAATAGAGGGCAAAAACCCAAAACAAACCAGCAATAAAAAAAAAAAATACTAAACCAGAACACACGGAGCAGGGAAATACAAAGGTAAGGTATATAACTCAAATGTATGTGTTGGCATGTTGTAGATGTTCCTGAAGAGTACTCTACACACTGCAAATCATCCATGTGTGGCAGCAGTATGTATCTATCTGTATCTGCACATGTGCATAGGGCAAGGGACATACTGCAACTGTTAGTGAAGGGTGGACAGCTATCTGTCAGTGAATGTTGATATGTGCATATATCCAAGTAGGTCATAGTGTGTGGCCTAGAAGAAAGCATGCAGTGTGCAGGAGTGGCCATAGGTCAACTGGTGCCCTAGGCAAAAGGGCCCCACAGTGCCCCCTACTACACTTCCTGGTGCCCCCAGCCTTGTGTCCACATAAATAGTGGAAAAGCACCCCTGCTAGAGCGGCACCCTAGGTGACCACCCAGTAGGCCTATGCCTAAGGCCGGCTATGGTAGTGTTGATATATGTCATGTGGTGGTTAAATGCTGTGGAACAGATTTGTCACATCTGATGTGTTACCGACAGTGAGGCCTGCTAATGCTACAAGGGCTGAGGACACCCACATGCATTCTGCACAACACTGTGCAATGTAATCACATACCTGTACATCCCACAACTGTCACATAAGTGAGATCCCCACCATGAAAGGTGGACTGTACATGTGCCTATGTGTACATGTATGTGTATAGATATGCATATATATATAATATATATCTATATATCTATCTATCTATCTATATATATATATATATATATATATATATATATATATATATATATATATATATATACACATATAGAGTGAGAGAGAGAGACAGAGAGACACGGGGTCATATGTACCGCAACAGGTGTGTGGCGAACAAGGCATGGACTGTAGACAAGTGTTGATACTGCAGTGCCATTCCACCTTCCCAAAACAGTGTACCCATTAACTAACACATAGGCAGAGATCTACCTAACAGTGAAGGTGTGATAAGGGAACATGGGACACAGGTGGACAGTAGCCTCCACTTTGATGAAGACAGTGCCACACTACACCTGTAATCTGTCTGTGTGGTATTTGTCATGACAACAGCTGTGTCATCTATGGAAGTGTAGGTTAGAGTTCCCCTCTACTCATTACAATGCCCTGTGTGGTATGTACTTCACATGACAACTACACCAGGTGAACAGGCCACAGACAGACCTCCCAAAGGGTAATACTGTCCGCAAACAGATGCCCTATGCAGACTGACTCACAAAACCACAACTACACTGTATTGCATACTGGCCACACAGAGGTGACCTCTGCCGGACATACAGAGGTATGCCACACCCATAGCTGGGTGACAACCACCATGGCAACATATCACAATCCCTCGGGGTTACACACTCTAGGGCCCTTAACCTTGTCAGCTCACTAAACAGCACATGCTGGAGGGATAGGTTCTCATCTCAGACATATGCCATACACCGGAATAGACCACATCGCAATAGCAAACAAGGCTCCTCCGTAGCAGTTGTTATAAATACCCCTGATGATTGTGTGGGAGATTGTTAATACACCCCAGGAAACACCTCTGTGGTTCAGGTTGGCAGGGGCAAGTGAAATCTTAGTACATGTGCGTCAAAGGCCAGGGTAGCATATGGCTAGGCTGCCGTAGGCCCTAGGGCCAATAGAATTTTACCTACCTATGACAATATGCACTCACACATGTACTTAATGCAATAGCTGCTATGTGAGGTTGAATAGGTGTAACACTGAATGTGTGCAAGGTCTGTAATTGTGTGATAGCTTAGCGTGATGTTGTATCTGACATGGTAGTGCCTATCCTAGCTGTGAGGACAGCAACTGATGTGTAATGTACTGTTAGGCAGACATAGTAGTAAGGCATATGATGTGACATAGTTCTCCATTGACAAATGTGGTGTCTCATTGTAGGCTAAAGAAATACATGTATGCTTAGTGAGTGGTACTGCTGGTGAATCCATCACCAATATGAACTGTAGTACTACCTGAAGCTGTAGGGCTAAACAGCACAGTATGGTGTGCATTCACATTGCTTGGAAACACTGTCATATGTGTTTCCTGTAGTCTGCACAGAGGACAGACTGCAGGCATAAGGGTGTGTAAGTAGTGGCACACAGCACCATATGGTACACAGGTAATGCTCATCTGTGTTGACATACAGTGGTGCGTTGTATGTTTGCCTGATGTGTGCGTGATTATGCCTGTACAATGGCTGCAATCGTATGTGTGTTACAGGGTTAACGTGTGTATCCAGCAACATATATAGTCTGTTACAGCAGTATGCCAGCTATAGTAACAACTGGACACATCTGTTAGGCAGGGCTATGGCATCAATGACTAGGGTGTTTGATTGGTACTCCTGTACCTGTACTTTACATCCATTGCAATGGATGACATCTCTGTTCGTGCATTGGTGTGATATACACCCCTGTCTTGAGGTTGTGCAATGTGTCACAAACAGTGTGTCGGGTACTGTTGTATAGTGGTGTGATATAGAGAGTCTGCCAGACAGTGTTAGTTAGTTGTGGCCTGAGAACCAATAAGTGTTATTGAACGTGTGTAACCACTGACAGACAATAGGATGGTATATATGTCAGTAAAGTGATATCTGTGGGTAAAGGTGTAAAGTGTGCCACAGGACACTCTCACGCATATTGTTCTTAGCTTTTTCAGCCAGATGGCCCACCAACGCAACCCAGCTTACACAGTGGAAGAGGAAGAGGTGATAGTCAACAGCCTTTTGCAGCAGTACACTATGCTCTTCTCCAGAAGCAGCCAGCACCAGCAGGAGCGGACTGCACTGTGGCAGGAACTTGTTAGTCGGGTAAATGACATAGGCATGCATAACCGGACATATGAGCAGGTACACCATCACTGCAGTGATTTAATTAGACAAGTCCAGCGCCGTGCGTCTGATATCCAAAGACAGCAGCTTGCCACAGGTGGTGGGGTGGCCATTCATCCCCCCCTCACCAGAGTGGAGGAGCTGCTCCTAAGTGTGGTGGCTCCTGGACAACAGCTACAGCAACCTCTGACGTGTTATAATGGAGGCTGGAGTCACCCAGCACATCCATCTGGAGCAAGCAGGTAATATGCCCTATCTGTAGATTACAGTTAACTGTTTTGTTAGATTATGTGTACGTGAGATGTGTACTGTGTGTTTAGCAGTTCTGCTTTTTATTGTTGTGCAATACGAATAGTTTGTATAATATCCCTACACCTGTGACTGTTGACTGTTGTTGTACTGCAGTTTAGCATACCCACTGTAGCAATGCCACAGTTGTGGCCACTGATGAACCCTCTCTTATTCTCGTAGGTCCCACTGGTGTGACGGCAGGGCAGCTGATCCATGCTGGTGAGTGTGTTATACCTGCAATGTTGGCAATGAAATATGCATGTCATAGGTGAGGTGTAGGCAATGTACATGTAACACACCTACGCATAATGCATGCCGTGCATGTTTGCTGTGAGACGTTGCACAGCTCAGTAATGTCAGTAGCTGCCTCAATGACATTTTTATTTATTTTTTTTATTTAACATATATGGAAATGTCAGTAGCTGCCTCAATGATATGCAATACACAGAGCATGACACACAGTTGTGTCAACCCCGTACTGCACATTGGATAGGCATAGTTAAACACCTGTACACAACATAAGACATTTATCACATGCAGTACACAAAGTCATGCTACATATGGCATAACCACACACCCGCTCTAAGGTCACACGTCAGTATTCCACATGTCATCCACACACACATGATGTACCTCAGAGGTAGAGGCCTATCATGGGGCTGTGCAACACTCTTCAACACATAACACAGTCATGTTAGGCAATGCTCCCTACTGGGCACCTCATACACCCATGTACAAAGTGGCCATGTAATAGTGAACGTATCCACGGCACTGCAGTTCAGGTACAGCATGCTAGGCGGTAGTCTTTCACACAGTAGTAGCCGTGAGTGACCACAAGATGCATGATGTTGATGATGGCACATGGTACTACACCCCATCCAGTTACAGTGGCCACAATACTACACATAGCAGTCTTTGCTGTGCACTTCGTTGTTCTGTGTGTGCAAACATATGCAGCTATACACACCATGCATACCATGTTGTGTGTGTGCTTACATATGCTAGTATAAACATTTTGCACAATAGTCACCATCTGTACAAAGAGTCACATATATGTCCTGGAATGCTATTGGGTGTGTAGGTCACATGACACACATTGGATATGTGTGGTGTTTAATGTTGCAGTCATGTAGCATGCCATGTCATGGCTGGCAACAACATATCTGCAATATGTCCCACACGCACCATAACCACTGTGCAATGTCCATGTCATGCATTGGGATTCCTTCACGTCTACATGCACCACTCATCCCATGTCTGTACATTGCATGCATTTGCTACACCTGTGCCCACTATTATGTGATATGGACACAGACACTGTCATCAGACATGGCAATCTATGTGTCACACAGTTGACACATGCAGCCATGGTATGTATACCATTGAGTGATGGTGCACATGACATTGCAGAGCAGATAATACTTGCACAACAATGTTGTGTCCATGTACACATTGTGTTCCAGGGTGTAGCCAATCACTGAACAACTACACACATGCATCAAAGCCATGTATAATATCATTAGATAGGGCTGTCTATACTTGCACTGCATGGTGTTGAGCAACACATGGTCTGCCTGCTGACACGTGTGTGGTGACTGTTTGCCTTGTGATACTGTCACCCACCATCACCCACTATTGTGTATATGTTGGATTTCTGGTGTGTGTGTGTGTATGTGCTGTGGTGAGCAGTGTATCTCTGTGCATGTGTGCATGTGTTCATGTGTGCATGTGTGCATGTGTGCATGTGTTCATGTGTGCATGAATTCATGTGTGCATGTGTGCATGTGTGCATGTCTGCATGTGTTCATGTGTGCATGTGTGCATGTGTTCATGTGTCCTTGTGTGCATGTGTGCATGTGTTCATGTGTGCATGTGTTCATGTGTGCATGTGTGCATGTGTTCATGTGTTCATGTGTGCATGTGTTCATGTGTGCAAACATTATGTACAGATTGTAAAGTGTGTTTCCTGTCTTCCTTCCACAGGTGCTGTGTTAGGTGTGGCTGAATGCAGTAGGGAACCTGATGTCACTGCCACTAATAGTGGAGATGTTGAGACATGTATTTTGGCACAGGAAGGTCTGACAGGGTCTGTCATTGGTCCACCAATCAACAGTACACAGTGGTCAACCCCAGCTATGCGCACACTCATACTGCCAATACATCCCTCGTCACCAATGGCCGTAGCTGAGGGACAGCATACAGTTGGCAATGACCAGGAGAGTGTGGTACCTATGGCACATGCATCCCCTCACAGCAGCCATAGCGAGATTACCGGAACGGTACCACATAGGCGGATGTCCAGGGGTTCTCAGGGGAGCTCCACTGGTCGTATTGCCCCTGGCAGATGTGCCCCTGGAGGTATCACAACCTCCATTATGTTCTGGGCTGTAATGCAGGCACAGGCACGTATGGAATGGTACACCCGACAGGGATTAAGGGTGCAGAAGGCCATTACACTGCTATCAATGACAGCATCCGTGACCTTGCTGGTGCCATCTGGAATTACACAGAGGTCATTGATAGCCTTTGGAGGGAGACATTAGATGTCCTCCACAATGTGTTAGCCATGAGCCAGGACCATGTGGGGAGGATGTGAAGCCAACGCGGATGCATGCCAGCAACAGCATCAGCTGGCAGTCGTCGCGGATGGACCACGGATTACAGCCTCTCCCGTAGTGGCAGTACCAACCCCAGCAATGCTGGGGCTGGCCTGTCCATTGACCATCCTACTAGACCACTTGCATGTGGCACTGGCCAGTCCCAGCAGGGACATGGGTCCAGTCATCATACCTCTGCCTCTGATGATAGCACCCATTCAGGGTTGGTACCTGATACTGCCTGTAGCACCCCTGCTTGGCACAGGTACGGTGTCCGTGGCCAGAGACAGTGATCTGTATGGCCTAGCAGGTACAGTCTGTGGCTGTCCCACAACCGCCCATATATAGCAGCCACATGGTGGAGTTGTGTGCATGCAGACACACACACATTTACTATACAGCTAGGGCTCACACATACACACACACACACATTGCATCAACATTGGCCCATGCAGTACTGTTGTCCCTCACACACACACACAGACATGCCGATTGCATGGGTCAATGTTGGGCTCTGGCAAACCTACAAAACACCCTGTGCATATCATGACACCTGTGCCACCTCCTGTCATCTGTCACATTGATGCAGGAATAGGCTAACATGGTTCTGATGCACAGGGTGACATTATAGCAGTGTAGCAATAGTAGCAAGTTGCCAACAGGAACGTGTACTGATATCCTTGTAGGTATATCTGAGCAGGCATTATGCATCACAGCTCTGATAGTCATTGTAGCATTGTTTACACCAGTGTTAGGTCTAAGTATGTATTGTCCACCCATGTGCCACTTGGCTGAAGTGTACAGTATTGCCAGCATGTGTTAGTGAGTGAACAGTACGTGTGTGATGTGTGCATTACAAATTAGCAGGTGTACATCTGTGAACATGGTGTGTGCGCACTGTCTGCATGTACATGCATAGTGGACACGTGGGATGTGCGACATAATTTGTTCTACACATTGTTAACTTCTCATGGTATCTTTCGATGGCCAGTATGCATTCTACTACAGATATGTACTAACATGGGTACACATGTGTGTATGACATGGGTTGGCACTATGCTGTGGATGATACCGTTGATATCTGTCAATGATCTGCAGTCTGGCAGTATACACCACCTCAACAGCATGACTATAACAAATCATTAGATGATGTCCTGACAAATGACTCACAGTTGTAGGGAACTCAGTAACAGTTGGATCCTTCCAGTACTATGCTATAACAGTAACCAGTGGTATTGACCTCCACACGTTCCTGGGACCACACCTGTGTGGCATAAAGCCCTCTTCAGTACATGCAAATATACTAGGGATATGTCCATCCACATCTAGAAATGCATGCATTGGCCTACACTGCATTCCCCGGATGGGACGCATATCCTACACAAGGGTATCATACAGACAGATACCTGTTGTCCAATACATGCTGTATAGCAGTACGCTGTCTATGGCATAGTCATCCACATTTACTATACATACTATCCCGACAGTACCACATAGGTGGTAGCCCTGAACATGTATGTTGGGTACCAATGTGTATAGACAGACACGTGTTATGTAATCTGTCCCTTGGTATCCACATATCCATAGGTATTGTGGGTTCCCTCGGTGTTTCACATAACACATTAGGGGCCTGCATGCATATCCACAGGGCTGGTGCACACCTATCATGACTGTCCATTATTGCCAGTCATTGTTGTGTATGAACATGTCTGACATATACCCCAGCAATTACCCTCACTCACGGTACTCTATAGTACGTGTCATGGGTATGTGTGGCAGGGATGTCCTTGGCCACAGATCACTACATTGGCTGGTCTTGGCGCAGACATACATATGTGGCCTATGATCTGAGAAGCAGCGGCACAATCTGTTGAAGATTACAAATGTATTCATGTAGTATGCGGGCTTCACACCTATGTATTGATTGAGGTCACATGTACACAAATCTATTTGACAAGCAGATACCCGCTGTGTGCAATGCACATACTGTTTGAAACATATGTTATACCGTGGTAAAAGCAAAACCCACACTACATTGACCACCTGTGGCGCACACACTCAGCGTTTACAGGACTCAAACTCCTACCTAACTTGGTTCGGACACTAGTGCAAGACACATTAACACAACATGCTATTTGTTTTCCTGGGAGCATTCTTTTTCCAAAGCTCTATTTGTAGGATGCTGACATCATCACACTTGGCAAAGAGGTATTCACCACTCCTAATGTATTTCCACAGTTTCCAAAAAGGACACGCCTCTCTAAGGCAGTCTCACACACATTCAGCATTTACAGGATTCAAACCCCTACTTGACTATGTTATGACACTGGAGAGATATGCATTAACACAGCACGCTATATGCATTACTGGGTGATTTTTGTTCTCCTTGAATATTTGTAGGATGCTGACATCATCAGACTTTCTGAAGAAGGATGTACCTCTTTTAAAATGTGTTTTCACAGTCTCCAAAAAGGCTACTCCTCTCAAAGAAAATCACGCACATACACCCCCCCCCCTCCACTTGGTGTTTGCAGGACTCAAACCTCTATCTCACTGTGTTATGACACTAGTGAGATACTCATTAACATGACGTGCTATTTGCTTCACCGAGAGCATTTGTTTCCAAAGCTCTATTTGTAGGATGCTGACATCATCACACTTGGCAAAGAGGTATTCACCACTCCTAATGTGTTTCCACAGTCTCCAAAAAGGTCAGTCTTCTCAAAGCCAATCTCACACACACACATACATATACACACACTCAGCAATTGCAGAATTCAAACCCCTACCTATGTTATGATACTAATAAGATACGCATTAACACAACGTGCTTTATGCATTACTGTGTGGTTTCTATTCACATGCTATGTTTGTAGGTTGCTGACATCATCAGACTGGACATGGTAATGTGTGTGCACTTAGTGTTATGCAATCCCACGAATGAACCTTGTGGGTCAGCAGGTGTGAACATCTTGAACAGGAATAAGGAATACACAACTCATACCTGGTGTGATCTATCTCTGGACATACTACCATTCCTTCATATGACAATACATATTCATGCACGGATTGTAGGTTTTGTGGATACCACATGTGTCTGTGATGTTGGTAAAGGGCTATTCAAAGTCTATGTGGGACCTGTGTTGCTCCTGTCAGTGATGTATATCCTGGGTGGCTGCCTTGCAAGATATCCAGCAGGTTTGGGGAACATGATGTGCTCATTAACATATCACAGACATTTGTGTTGTGTGTTTGTCGGTTTACAATATCTCTGTTCCTGACTGCAAACATGATGGACTCCATGGACGAGCATTTCGGACTTCGTAGGCTTATAGGAATATAGTTCCCATGGTGTGTTGTGCACCAACACTTGTGGGGTGTGTCACATGTTGCTGTAACACATTCAATGGTGTACGATCCTGTAGATAGTGTGAGGCTCAACAGACTGTTCAGGTGCAGTGTCTGTTTGGCCTGTCATTCACTTATGACACATATGGGGAAACAATGTTATCCACGTGATGGGATTCATGTGGCATTGGGAGGACCAGTTTACACATTATATATGTGATATCTCCTGGTATGATGTTAGGGCTTTTTGTCACTGGGAGGTGGGTATGTATGTATGGACCTGTCTGACAGGATGTTGACATTGTCAGTCAGGTACAGTTGACCCTGACTCAGGACATATATGACTGTACATCGATATTTCTGACATAGCTGAAGGAGGTGTAATGTTTATGTCTGTACTCCTTTGCAGATTATCTTTCCACAGCAACAACAAACCTGAACACTAAAACCCTGTTATACTCTTTTACACACTTAACACACTACTGATCCTTTGTGATCAGTCGACAGTGTATGTCATCATCATATCCTGGCATGTCCAAAGGTCAGTTATGTGTGTACTCTCCAGTCCAGCTGGTGCATATTGGAATTCTGGTGCATTGTTACAACTGCCTTATGTACACAGGTAACACTGTCCTCCTACCAACAAACTCAGATATCTGTGAGAGGTGCAACTGTATAGACAGACAGGAGGCTGAGCTCTCCCAAGCCATGACTGGCACAGTCTATCGGGTGGTGAAGGTAACCACACATACCACAAATACAGTCACACATGCACCTATGACAACAGCAAACCATATACATTGACGCACAATGACATACTTGGAGCATCTAAATATACTCTCCCTAAGCAGCTGAGACATCCAAAGCAGGCACACAAACAACTGCTAACACACAACCATACACACATATCATCACATAGTTCACAAAGTCATTGTGCCACACAGTCACTCCCTTAGGCCTACACAACACACCTCATACACTTGTATTAGGTGAGTGTAATTGTCCGTCACACTGACATCCCACTCACCAGGCTGAACAAGGTGAAGGTCACTTTGTGCTGTGTGTCAGGTGCCAGGATATGCCACATGACACATGCACTGTTGTCAGTCCACTGCAAGTACAAATATGGCTCCATCATTGACCATTCTGGTGTGCAGACCCTCAGACGTTCCTCTCTGGACTACATGACAAGAGACATACAGGGGCTCTCTGATCATGTAGCCCAGGACAGTATGACCCTGACCTTGTGTAGCATCTTACCCTCACCAAGTACTATGTCACAGTATACAGATGACATGATCACTTTTAACAGTTGCCTAACATATTGTTGTCATTCACAGGGGATCCAGTGTCTGTCAGCCTGGGATTACATGCTCAACATGCCATGTGCATTCACTATGGATGCCATGCACCTGTCACCCCTAGGCTTTCACAGACTACCTTAGGCTCTTGACACACACATAGTGGCTATTTGAAGCGAGGGTCAGAAGACATAACCACAGCCATAGACGTTACAGGGTACAGGAAATGGAGAGTGATGGTGCTCAACAACTGATGTCTAACCCTCAGAATGCATGCACTCAGGACTCACATCAGTATGGAATCTGTCGATATATGTGCAGTAACAAACACCTGGTTCAGGCTCACAAAAGCACAGCAGCACTAACAGGTTTTACATCATACCATGGTTTTCAGACACAAGACTCGGACCGGACAACAACAATAGGGGGGGAATCCATATACATCATTCATACACACACCTCCAGGTTGGTAGCAGTACACAAAGCATTGGGGAACGTACATGTGCAACTGAGAGTGGGCAAAACTGCATTTCAGTTTGTAGACTGTTACAGACCACACTCCCAAACATGGGCACAACAGTCGTTATTCCTGGGAACACTGGGGAATGTGAAGTTCTCACCAAACACCATTATATTGTATGACTTCAAATACCCAAACATTGACTGGGTATACTACTCAAGCAGTGACACCCTCGCACAACAGTTGCTAAGATTGTTACACTCAAATGCTAGGGCAGACCTGGTCACCACACCCACAGGGGGTTAAACATGTGGTACCTGATCATCACCCACATGGGGACTCTATGTTCCACAACAGAGGTATACCTGTAATTGTTAAGGTCGGAGCATACATTCATCTCACTAGACATACATATCCCATACACACACACACACATCCTATGTGATCTCAGTGACATACTTCTCATGAGCAAATGTCACACTTGTACAAACTGAGGTGGTATCCCTCAATGACCCTGGGACAGTGTTAATTATGGCTCAGACAACTTCATACTTTACAAGTACATTCTATGGACATCGACTGGAATTCATGGATCATGCTATCCCAGATAACTACAAGACTCACTCCTCCAAAGGCAGAGGACCTGTCTACTGGACCACAGCCATTACTGAGCTATACAGGGACAGGAGGAGGCTACTAAATTATACAGCACAATCTGGAAGGCATCTCTGATCAGTACTATGGTATAGCTACGATCAGTTGTTGATTCATCTAAGGCCCACTTCTAACGGACACTTGCAACAGACACTATGGGCAATCACAAGGCCTTATTTAGTTATGTCAGGACCTGTGTGGGAACTCACAGATATGCTGTGAGTTCCTGCATAATTACAAATGATAGAGTGAACCCACTGACATTGCGAACATCCTGGACAACAGGTTCAGTGGGAATGTTTCCCCACCAGCCCCCTGTACTGCACATGTCCATCACAACAGGGTGTAGCCTCCCTGACATCACAGATGAACACGTGTGTGCTGCCCTCTCCATAGCAGACAACACAGCATCAGTGGGACCAGATAGTGTCCCAGACTGTGGCATACACGAGATTCATGACAAACTTCGCACTCACATTATGTCACTGTTCAATATCACAGTTACTACAGGATGTGTACCCATGGAATAGCGTACAGCTACGGTGTACCCGCTCCACAGTGCTGGTGCCACAAGGGACCCTGGTCATTATCACAATATATGCCTAACTACCCTGGTCTGCTATGCTATGGAGTGTATCATCATGGAACACATACACATTGTGAACCTGGATTCTACACAATTTGGTGTTGTTGTGGGCATATCTTGCCTCTTGCAGATGTTTGATATCTTTAAACAGTTAACAGGTCCATAGATGTACACAGGGTTGTCCACACAGCCTACCTGGAGCTCGCACATCACTTCTACACAATACCCCACTTGGCCTTTACACATTAGATCACCAGATTCAATATCTACACATATGTCACAAGATGGATTGCTAACTGGATAATGGATAGCACACACATGGTCAGTATTGCAGGTGCCATGTCTGACTATACACCAGTTACATGTGGCATCCCACAGGGCTCAGTCCTGGGACCTCTGTTGTTCTGTATATATTTCTGATACATACTGGGTAACACAGGAGGAATATGGATGACCATGTTTGCAGATGACTGCAAACTGTGTGCCATATTTGACTCCACAGCTGGCACAAGCATCCTCAGAAAGGGTCTTACAGAGATGGATGACTGGTGCCAGAGCCATGGCCTACAGCTACCTTACTTTAGATGCATAGTCATCACCTTTGGTAGTAACATCATGCATACACATTACCACATAGGTAATGATACATCACGTACAGTGTGTGTGGTTTGTGATTTGGGGACATGAATACTTAGTACTCTTGCCTTTGACATTCACGTTGCCAATGTTGTTGGACACACCTTTGATTTAGGCAACCTTATCCCATACAGTTTTAAATCCAGATCAGGTGGGGTCATTGTGACCCTGTAGTTATCTGGCACATGCTTGGATACAATGGCCCATTTCGGATGTACCTTACCCAACACCTGCAGCAACAGGAATGTACACAGATTTACATAACCAAGTGGATCTAGGGACTCACACAGATGGTCTGCACAGTTTGGCTATGGTCACCCCAACTCTCCTCCATTGCTTACTGCCTACTTGGATGCAGTCTGTGCCTTTTGTTTGATGCCATGTCCATCACAGCATTGCTGGATAGGCTCCACATGAGGATATCAAAGTCCCTTACAGCTACATGCTCCAGGGACAGGTACTTGAGCAATTATGTTAATAGGACATGCTGGAGGGGCGTATTACCATCACAGAGGCTCCACTCACTAGGGAATGTGATCACAGTACCACATATGCACAGACCCACGCTCACCACCTACAGGTGACATCTTCACAGGTGGACGGGTGATCGTATGTTTAGCCCTAGGATATGCTATGGGTCCTTGCTAGACAGAGGCAGAATGAAATGAACATATGTGAGATATCTTATGTGACCTACTATTGACAGGCACAGTCTACTGATCTAGCGTGATTGCAGAATACAAACACACTGTGGCTAGGCTTCTACATACCCTAGGGCAGATAGCCTAGTGTCAACCTCTGAACCTATGGTGATGTTCGGGATGCACATCGTTCAGTGATGGTACTGATTGCAGGTTTTGTTTCTTCTTTGCTTTACCACTTCCTATGAACAACCTAGGTTTCTGCATAACATATTTGATTGTGACAGGATTTCACTATTTTATATTGTGTCTGTTGTCATATCACTGTGGGCACAGGGTGGATTGGTGAATAGTGCGAGGTTCCTGGGTTGACACTTGCAACTGAGGGATATGTGTGGCCCACTGCTGTAGTCAAACATGACCTAAGTGTGTGAGCATGACCAGTTCAGACTTTCAGTGTTTTGTTGCCTGACATTTGTCTCATAGTTTCAAGTGTGTGAGCATGCCCAGTGTGACCTTGCAGTATGTTGCTGTCTGAGGTCCACTACGTTTGTTGATGTGTGTGAACATTACCAGTATTAACATTTATACTATATGTGTGTTGAATATCAGGTTCTATTATTACTGCAGGCCTCACCTTTGTGTCTTAACTCAACAGGGATTATGCTATGCCTGCAAGGTTTCCACGAGACACTTAGCATTGACTTGTCAACATTTTTTCATACAAGCTGACCATTGACATACTGTCATGGTTTAGTGGTTCTGTACTCTGACTATAGTGCACTGTATCATGGGTTTGAGGTCTGTCACTGCTTCATATTTTCATACATGCCAGAACAGACTGCTTCAAGAAAAATGAAGCAAATAAGAACTTGTTAACCTGCTTTTGATGAACTATACCCACATTTGACCAGACTTGCACAACATTGCTCAATGTTGCCGAATATTGCTGAACAGTGCACAATATTGCTGAACATTGCCTGTAGTTGTGCTACTTAGTGTGTGCAATTTTCTTTACATATACTAAATAGTGGTGAGAGCTGTTTAGCAGTGCTTTATATTGCTTAACACATAGCAATCATGCCTCAGGTGGTGCTGCAGGGCTGCCTATGTCGGATGCACATTTTACACTCCCTATACATGTTTGTTAACAGGTACTGTCAAGTTAGGCATCACTTTTACTGTATGTGCGAGTCGGACAGAGGTATCATTTCCAGGGTTCCTACTGAGCCAGTGTATATGCTATGCGTTGCCTCTTTGCCAAGGCCAAAGCATACTGGGCACACCTCCTTCTGCCTACTGGGGCAGGCTCAGGTTGTTCCTCCTCCGAGTCATGCTCTGCCTGTGATGACCTTGGCAATCGCGGGGGGCTGTTGTGCCCAACCCTATGCTGCTCCTGCTGCAGCTGTTTTTGCAGGATCCTACTGTGTAGCATAGTACATACCATGACTATTTGGGTACATGTAGTTGGTGAGTACTGCAAGGCTCCACCACATGTGTCCAGGCACCGGAACCGTGACTTGAGCAGCCCAAACACATGCTCGATTACATTTCGTGTTTGTGCATGTGCCTCATTATGGCGTTCCTGTTCAGGTGTGTGCATTTCTGATGGGCGTCATCAGCCATGGCTCGAGTGCATATCCAGCATCCCCCACTAGGTGACCATGAGGGATGTCCCCATTGGCAAATGTCTGGTACAGCTTTGTCAGATGCCAGATATGGGAGTCATGGTAGCTTCCAGGGCAGCCAGCACACACATTCATTATTATGCCCTGGGCATCACACACGACCTGTTAGCTGATGGAGGGGTAACCCTTGCGGTTATAGTAGACCCTACCCCGCTCACCGGTTGGTGCTTTGATGCGAATGTGCGTGCAGTCTATTGCACCCACTACCTCAGGGTATTCCGCTATTTGCTGGAAGAGATGCATATCGCTGGCCAATACCTCACAGAAATTGGGGAAATATACATGATCACTGACATGTGCTGCCATGGCATTCAGGAACTGGTGCAGTACCCTAGATGCTGATGCCTGTGAAATCCCCATCATATCGCCAGTTGGTCTCTGGAAGGTACCTGTTGCTAATATTCTTAGACCAACACATACCTTGGTTTCCACTGGGATGGGTTCCCCTCTGTTGGTTCTGTGTGTGAGGCATGGCCTGCACAGCTCAACAATTTGCTGCATGAGGTCTCTGTCCACTCTCTAGAGCTCCACTATCTCCAGCTCATGTAGCCCCTGGTAGGTTACCCTAGGCCTGTACACTCTTCTCCGTCTTGTCACTGTGGGTTGCTCAGCAGCATTTGCATTGTCACCACCCTCAGCATGTTGCATATGTCGCCTTTTGACAGCAATGGCAGCCCCTAACATTTCTTTGTCTCAGTAAAGCTTTTTCAGTTTTCACTTCTATTAGCTTACTGCAGTGTTGCAGTGTGTCTGAGAAATACATACTGGAATGTTTTTTGCTGAGTTTTGAGTGCTGGGCTGGGCTGGGCTAGTGTAATACCTGTGTAATTGGCTGATTCTGATTGTTTTCACCTGCTAGCTCTGCTAGTACTCCCTGGTTTACTTCCTGATATTTGTTGTGCTTCCTTTTCCCTTTCTGTTTCCTCAGGGGGAAGCGCTGTGCAAACAAGCGCAAACACACGCACACCAGCTCACACTCGCTCACACATGCTTACACGGACTAAAACTTGCTTATTCCTGATAAAATGCATGCACACTGGCGCAAATGCACTTACAACTGTTTACACAGCCTTACATATGCTTACTCAAGCCTACACGCGTGCACACACGCTGACACGTGCGCACACTGTCTTACTCGGGTTTACTGGTGCACACACGAGCGCATGCACGCTCAGTAAGAAACTTTGGTGTTATCCACAGCATACACCTTTGATTTCTTGACTTTACCTGGCCTACCTGTTGACACACCTCTTTCACTATTATGTAAATGTAAGCTGACACATGTCACTCTGCTCCAATGAGCGGCACTCCTTTCATACATACCCCCCTCGTGATGTCACCTATCTTCTACTCTGTTACTCACCTTATCCTAGTCCTACACTCCACTGACTGTGCTCATTTGCTATGTGAACTTGCGATTCACTATCATAACTCTCATTTGCATAGGATTGCCTACTAATGCTTAGTTGCATCTCTTAGACTGAGCTTCCCCCCTTAGCAACCTCTACTCGGTGGCCATGTTGTCTTCAGCCTGCCATTCCTTTGCATTGTCAATTCATTTTAGCTATAAAATCCACATTTGTGGATCTTAATTATTAATTTTCTGCTTTTTAGGGCACAGCGCGTTTGCGCGGCACTGCACTATGGTTAAACCCTGGAAATCGGGATTAAAAAAAAAGTTATTTTATTTTTAATTTGCAACACTTCCCATTGCCAATGGCTGTAGTTTTGGCCATTGGCATGCTTCCTCCTGTGAATGCATGCTTTTTTTTCCAACTGACACGGCTCCGTTTTGCTATTTGCAGAACCGTACTCAGTTATCAACTGAGTACATTTCTGCAAATAACACTACTCCTACTCGGACAGGTTCGGGTTTCCTGGATCACAATTTTACCTCATTTGCATGGCTTTCATCTGCAATTGAGGTCATTTGCATATCCCAGCCCTGTCTGTGTAGGACTAGTTTGGAGAGCTCAGTTGCATGCCCCTGCCGGCTGTTCCTGGATCGCTCGGCGGACATGTTGGCTTGCTGGAGTCTTACTCCACTCTTAGACTCCGTGCAAGCCTTTATGAATCCGGCCCTAGGTAGAAGGCTTCTGTTATTGCATTAGTTTAGCCATTAATCCAACCTAACACAGAGCTTAAAGGCTTCAGCTTTTGGAAAGTGGCTCTCCCAGTATACAGAGAATATGTCATACAGGAAAGATGCTGCATTTCTGGTGTGGAGTCTAAGATTCTGCCCATCAGCCTCTGGACCATTGCAGGTGTTACATGAAGAGCCAAGAGCTCCACATGTGTGGAACATGCATGTGTTTCCCTTAGTGTCTGAGGTTAGTGGAATTTTAAAACAGCCTCTGGTTAAGTCTAAATTGGACAGAAACCTGTCTTTGCCCAGTTTCTGTATCAGTTCCAAAATTTACAGAATTTAATTTGGAAATGCTGCTTGACTATTTCACTCGCTCTGGGGTTCTTTTATAACCCCAGGTGTAAGCTAAGCATCTTTCGTACTTTGTCCCTAGTAGGTGTGCCTTGTGACTCTAATATTTAATGTGGTTTTAAGTGTATTTTCCTTCTGGGCACAAGTTTTATGTTGTTCTGAATTAAGCTGGTTTTGCCAGCAAACTCTTAAAATAGGTCAATATGTTCTTATGTCCTTATTTCTGAGTATAAATTCTTTAATTTCCTGTTTCTGAGACATTGGCATCTCCTCTAATTTTTGCTTTCAGGCATGCTGCGGGTATCTTATCCTACAAACATACTTACTAAAGAATCTTCATTAGACATTTCTCTCTGAGGGTTCAGAACATTTATGTTTTCATAGATTCATAGATTATTACTAGGCTAGCTGCCCTCATGGACCATTTTTAAGTCTAGCCAATTACCCCATGTGAGAATCAAACCCTGAACCTTGTGCTTCTAAGGTAGACACCTTAACCATTACATCACCCTCCCATATAAGTTATGTTACATAACTGGTTTGGTTTCATTTTTCCCAGTTGTCTTACCTTATGATTCACATCACTTATGTTCTCGAGCACCTCACAAGGGCCTTGCCACTTTGCAAAAAACTCATTTTCATCAGTAGTTGCTAACACAAGTACATCATCTCCTGCTGTGAACTCTCTCAAATGGGCCTTTCTGTTTTATGTTCACTGTTGAGGCTAGTGTATCCTCTCAATATATTCCCAAACTGTAGGCATAATAGATTGTAAAAGGGTAGCTTTCCTCTTGCATCTACTACAAGTGCCTGATTCCTAGCAGCTCAAACACCACAGTCTTGCAGTCAGGGACTGTAGTGTCTTGCACTTTCCACATACTACTGCTCATGCTCAGACTCAAATAATGTGCACAGGTAAGTTGCAGTAGCCATGCATAGAGACTGGAGCTGCCACACCTTACTCAAACACATTATTCAAGTTCTAATCAGGTTCAGTGCAGGATGGGGTGGGAAGGGGTGAGAGTGTAGATTTTAGGTATCTAATCAGTGATTGGGTGGAGAGTTTAGTTTTAGGGAGAGGGGGAGTGGAGTTTTAGGCTTAAGGACCATTTGGAGACTTCAGGTTTAAGGAATGGGAGAGGAGTTTTATGGGTAGGGTTAGGGAAGAAGGCTTCAGTATGGGGTTATGGACCAGAGATTCATAGTTAGAGCTGTGGCAGTAGTAAAGCTATACTGTTTACTAACATTGGATGGTGGGACAGCTAGAAAATTCCATAGGATCAGTGTAATAAGAGTAAGGCACTTTCCTTCCAGAGTATGTTGAGAACTAACAGCACACAACCACTTGTAGTAGACCCTTTCCTCATCCCATGCTTCCTTTTCTATGTTTAGCAATCAAGGGAATTATTTATTTAATATTGTAAGTTGATCCACAGTGTTCATTGTTATACATTCAAAGTTCAGGAAAAAATATCTACACTATGAAAAGGTATCAGAGGATTCTTGAATTCAGGATTGATTGATGTTCTTTGGTACCCAGGGTGGGTTACATTAAATTCTCTATTTTTTATACCAGGCCTATAAAATCTAACCAGACCTCTACCTTTTGTTATGTTTATTCCTAAATAAGTACCCAGAATATAGGTGTGTGCAAACTGTATAACAAATATTATAAAAAATTTTGGAATTAATAACATAATTAGTGTCTGCTCCCTTTTTTTGACTACACTATTTTAATTTTTTAGATCAAAGTGTGGGTACATAGTGGGCCTGTTCTGTTCTTTTGGTTCCCAAGCTACTCTGTGTTCTTTCTAGCTCTATATGGGGTATCTTTCTCTTGATGAGCTTTCTTGAAATTAGCACAATTTATTTGGTGGTCAGACAAGGAATATTTTTCTTGGCATTTGTATGCTAAGTAAAGGCAGTGGCCTCTTCTACAAATGCAGGTACAGATATTTTCAGTTCATCTTGGTCTCCTCTATAAAGGTCAACTGATTTAAATAACTCTCATTCATAAGGGATACAGTCACGTTCCTATTAGTTTTACCTGCCTTTCCCTTTAATTCTGGCTTCTGCTTCTTGCTATTTGCTTGAGTGGAGTAGAGATACGTTTAGGATGCTGTTCGGGTTCTTGTTTTTCTCTTCTTTCAGTATGAGTATGAGATCCTTTCTCCCACCCTCAGTTTCTGGTCATATTTATTTCAGCGTATTCTTAACTATTGGCCTTTCTGTGTCAGTCTCTGCTTATTTCCTTTATCATTTTAACAGCTGGAGTCATTTGGTTGAGCTTATATTCTCTATCAGTTCTTAAACTAACTCATTTCAGCATTTTAGCAGGAGTCCTTTGACAAGTGGATTTATTTTACCCTTCCAGTCTTGCACTTTTCTCTTTACTGGGGCTATGCTGTTCTGACAATATATATGGCAGAACCTTTCCACCATAACTTTCATAGTACTATAAACTGGGGATAACCTTGGTCGATGATTACATCCTAAGAAAAATTAAGCACCAGTGTGACACAATGTAAAGCTTTATCCAAGAAAGTCTGAATTTCTATTTGCATTGCAGGGTATTATCTCCATGTACACATATCATTTCAATTTTCTGCTTATTAGTTGTTTTATGTTTGCAAATATAATGTGATTTCACCAGTGTAATCATGCTTCCTGAGTCCAACAATCCCATTATTTTTTGCCTTCTACAACAATTGTACATTTTGTTAGTTTGGTGTCATGATATTGGCCTAGCCTTCAGTGCCCAATATCCACACCAGGTCTACCAGCCACCTTCCCATCCCTTCAGATAACACTGGTATTTCCTGGGGCCAGCTGTGGATTCTAAGGACATCCTAGGGGCTTGGTCATCTGAGCTTCCATCTGGCGAGGGGGTCTTTTAATATGCCTTATACACTTTGCCCTGTTTTCACCCTACACACATGTTTACTCACCATATCTGAGGGCAGCCATCTTCTTTGGACCATACCTCACCTTATGGAGTGTTATGGGTGAGGAACCTTCCTTCCCAAATGGGCACACCCACCCATCTCTACCACTTCATCAGTCACCCAAGCCATTACTTGAACCCAGGTCAGCTGAGCCTTTGTCAGGACTTTATCCCTTTACACCACTAATGCCACATTCCACCATTATTCTCACAGGCATATTTTTAACAAACTGCTGACCAGTTCTGATATTTGTGTAAGCATAGTCCCTGCACCCACAGACTAACATGCTGGTAGAAGATGCTATTCTAACTCCCTCAAAGAGTTTATCCAACCATGGCTTCTTAAACAAACTCTCTGTCCTTCATCCATCCCCTTTCCCTTCATCCACAATCACCACCTTCCCACAACCAAAATGCTCAATTTACACTCCAAAGCTCTTCTTTAAAAATCTATAAAGAAAAAATCCTTGAGAAAATACCTACAGACTCTCCTGTCATGACTTACAGACTATCTTCTGGGCTTATCATTCAATGCAAAAACTATATTCTCCCCATCTTACGTCACCTATGCAACATAGCTTACCATCTAGAAAAAAAAACAATAGAGTAATCAGTGCTCAAATTTGCCAATCCTGAAAGCAGTTAAGAATTTAAGATCAACATCACTTCTGCCTACCGCTGGCAAAAATCTTCAAAAAAATAATACTTTTGCAATGTAAAGCATTTATACACAAATACTGCATTCTGTGTGTTGTCTTCAACATGGCTCCTAGGCTGGCCATAGCACTGTGACCACCTTAAACAACCTTGCAGTTAACATCATCCAAAACATTGACAAATGACTTTTAACAGACACATAATTCACTGACATGACAAAAGTCTTTGATGTTTTAGGTCATACTTACTACTAAAGTTTCTTCTCTCAGCAGGTATCAGCCAAGACTCTCTTCCTTTGTTCAGAGACTACCTCAGTAGTAGACTGTTTAAAGGAAGAATTGGTTCTAAAATTATCACCTTAGCAACTCTTCTCAAAAAGATCCCCAAGGATTAGTTTTATCCCCACTATTCATCAATAAACTTCCAAGGGACTTCTATTGCACTAAAATAATTCATTGCGTCAGTGATATTCTTACCTATAAAATCAATTTTGCCATCATCACAGAGGAATTAGAGAAAGATCTCACTAACTTATCCATATGGTTCACCACTAAAAGACTATTACAAGTGATGAAATCACCTGTTAATGTTACTTGACAGGATCCACACACTGTGCAAATGTGACATAAACTTAACCATTCTATAAGTACCCCTAACCAGACAATATTACTGATTTCTCTCTCTCTCTCTCTCTCTCTCTAACTCATCCCACCCCCTTTCTGTCCTCCCTCCCTCATTTCAAACACAAGCCTTCATTCTCATCTTAGTCTCCCTTCATTCAGCCCTCTCTTGTTTACTTATTTTAATATTTTAGATATTATATATTAGTTAGAAAATCAAAAATAAATAGTTTTACTAGGTATCCTTTTGACACATTTAAAAATGTTATATAATCCTGATTTCCAGGTATCCCCTCACAAAACTCGTTACCTGGTTATCATCTATTGAAATAATTGCTCTTAGTACCCCAATATTGACTTATTGTCTCTTACTGTTGTTCCTTGTTACGACTGGTAATTGTACTTCTCCAGACTGAATAGGAAAATAGTCCAGTTGGATCAGTGTGGGAACCTGCTTATCAAATTAAAAATAAAATAAAATACAATTCATTAGATTCTACAGCAGATGTAAAGTCAAGGAAAATAACAGGAATCTGATTATAAATAGTACAAAAAATTAGTTCACGAACTTGGGTTTGCAACTGAAACCAAGCACAATTACAAGTTTTCATCACTTACATTAGAAAACTAAAAAAAAAAAAAAAAAAAACAATAGTCAAGAATGTACAGAACTTCTGCTAAATGTTAAAACCTACTTGGACCTGGTGGACATTACCAATATGTTTGCAAACAAACTTATGCAAATTTCAGTCTAAAGATAACTATCAAAGCGCTGTGATCTATGTAGCTCTCAATCCCACCATCATCAGTAAAGAATATGTACTGAAAGTGCTGTCCAAGACTATGAACATTTCCTCTGTGGATTCAGAAAGCATACAAGCTGTTTGTTAAGTAGTAGTAAACAAGCCCCGGAGAAACCTCTCCATTTGCTATTTACCCTGAGCCTGGCTGTGTCTTGCAGGCATTTCAGAGGAGACCTATGCCTTGTCTTCTGGACAATGAGGAGGCCAGCAGTCCAGGAACTATTGTACCTTCACAAATCAAACAGTTCCACAAATATCAGAACAAGGGATGTAAACTTACTTCCTCCGTCCCTCCCTTTTTGTCCTTGCAACAAAATCCTTCAATACATTCCAGTGAACTGCTGCTACATGACCCTTCACAAAACCTTCCTGGAAGTTCACGCATTCATCAAGCTATATGTCCAGATATCTAAAGTATATGGTGGATTCAATGCAATTGTTTGATCAGGTTGACACAATTTGGCTAGTCTTTTTTTGGGTGCCAAATAACATGAATTTGGTCCTCTCTGACTTATGCAAAGTTGTTTTGGAGCTGATCCAGCTGTGAAATTGTATCAGATCTTTTTGAAGTAATTTATCAATTGATTTATGAGAAAGATCCAATCTATACTTAACCATATCATTAGCATAAAGAAGGAGTGGAAGTTGGTGAAGGTTTAGAGAAGGTTTATTGATGAAGGTAGGAAAACAGAATGAGGACAAGAGTAGAGCTTTGTGACACTCCTGATTGGATGTAGGCCAGGTCAGCTACATTAGTCCCTAGCTTTACCCTAAAAGATCTTTGTTCAGGAAGACTTTGAACCAGTTAGTTGATTCAGGATTAATGCCTATGTCTTGTAGATAAAGAAACAGAAGTAAATGGTCAACCAATTCAATGGGGTCAATAAATACAGCACTGGTCATATACCCTTTAACCATATTGATTAGAATGTTATCAGTTGGAGTCCAGAGTATTCCTCTTGCCTAAGAAACATGGCATCTTGCAGGGTAGCAAGTGACATTTTTGCAAGTAAGAGATATGTTGGTTACAAATGATTTTTACAAATATTTTGGTCAAGGTTGGTAGGGTGCTGGATGGCTATAGGACACAAATGACTGCAGAAAGTAGGCTTGGTTTCTTTAGGTATGGGTCTGACAAAGGAGGATTTCCATATAGTTGGCATAGTGCTGGTGGTAAGGCAAAGGTTTATAGATGTGCTTCAGTGGGATGGTAATACAGTCTCGGCAATGGTAGATAAACTAAGGACATATACTTTCATGTTCAGCTAAAAAGTCCAATGAAATTTCTTCCAGCAATGGCTATATTTGTTTTGTGGTAATTTGACAGAAATAGAAGGGAGGATAAATAAAGGTGGATTAAGCACCATCTGAATAGTACCTGCATGAAAAGGTGAAATGAAGGTAGTGTTATAGAATTCTCTGAGGAAGTCAGGAGAGGCTAGGTAACTAGTTGGGTAGGGTATGAAGCCCAGATTGGCAACATTCAGTGGAACTTAAATAAGATTTGTGCCACTTCAGAATCACATTCCTGATGCACATGACACTGAAGGAACTTCATGAAATGGATGCAACATCAAAGACCGTAGGCAGAAATGGTGTCCAGTTCAAAACACTAGGTTGTCTGACAGTTTATCAAATGGTATATACAAGAGACCAGTGTAGATCCAGCATGAACTACAGTGACACATCCATGAGTGCAATGCATTGTTCTTTAACATTACTACTAATCTATATATGACCATTCCATAGGAAGAACTTTGCAGAAGTGTATGAACAACTTAAAAGCTGTTTGCACAATGCCGATTTAGTCAGAACACATTGACATAACTGAAATATAGTCACAACAATGGAGCATGAGGTGGATAGAATAGGAATCCCAGAAAGGGATAATCAACATCTATTGCATGGAGAGCAACTGGACAGAATTCCCCAGATAAACAGACAGCACCCAGAGTGAAAGATGCTACTAAAAACAGAGGAATTCACCATACTAGTATATGGAAAAAGGCAGTATGAGTCCTTTAAGGTACCTCAAAGGAACACACATATCAGAGAAGTAATAAGGGTTCACAGCACAGACCAGAGGACCTGCATGACAGATGTACCTGCAGTATTTATCATGTATGCAGCATCACCAGAGGCATAAGAAAACATGTTCATGTATTATGTTATACTATATCATGTTCACTTTTGGAAAGAATACGGACACTTTTAACAAGGATGGCGACCTATAGAGAGCGAATGCCAAAACATATTGGACTGGTATTATGGTCTGAAAAGTAGTGTCTGGAGCTATAATCATAGTATTATACTTTCTAGGAAGGAAAGGCTTTGACTATTGAAGACTAGGCCACACAGATGTACCCTGGACCGCTATAGTGCACAATATAAGGAAAACATGTGACAAGCAGCAAGGAAAGAGTATGTGCAATAACCGCACCATCACCACAGCTTGACCGTGCCATCATCACAGCTTGTTCAGAAAGTTGTGAGGGGTGTGCCTCAGTAAGTTACTGTTGCACTGCCTAGAGCAGGTAACATGATAAGGATATTAAGCAGACTGAGGCACATTCACTCCTCAGCCATGCCATGCCCACCCCACACTCATGCCATGATCACCCCTCGACTATGTCATGTTTACCCATCACCCATGTTATGTCCAGCCCCACACCAGTACCATGATCACCCCTCACCCATGTCATGTCCATCCCCTCACCCATGTCATGCTTCACCCACACCCGTGCCATTATCACCCCCTCACCCATGTTATGTCCATCCCCTTCGCTCATGTCCTGTATATCCTTTCACCCATGCCATGATCACCCCATACCCATGCCAGGATCACCCCTCATCAATGCCAGATTTACCCATCACCCATGTCATGTCCATCCCCACACCCATGCCATGATCACTCCTCACATATGTCATGTCCATCCCCTCACCCATGTCATGCTTACCCCACACCCATGTTGGGATCAACTCTCACCCATGTCATATCCATCCCATCACCCATGCCATGATCACTCTTTGCCCATGTCATGATCACCCTTCACCCATGCCATGATCACCCTTCACTCATGGCATGCTCACTCTAGACCCATAAAGTGTTCATCCATCACCCATGTCATGTCCATCCCCTGACACATGCCATGATCACCCTCACGCATGCCATGCTCACTTAAGGAATGTTAGAGTGGAAAAAAAAGCATATGGTGGCCATTAAGCAGCTCTTCATAATTCAAAGCTATGCCATGTATGCACCTGCATTCTACAGTTCATCACAGCTGCGAATATCCAGGACCTGGAAACATCATGGTACTAAATGACAGATGACCAGTTCATAACTGTACTGCCAAGTTTCAGCCTTCTGTATGCAGTGTCTATGATCAAATAACCATGAATTCTAAAAGGCCATGCCATAAACTATATGCAGTAAATCATATGTGCTGGGTGAGTCTACTTCTAAATTTCAACTTTCAAAACCTTGAATTGCTTATGGTCATGGCCATAAAATCAAAGTTTTGAAACTGAAATTTAAATAAAAAAAAAATAAATACATAAAAACAAAATCTTTTTTTTTTTTTTTTTTTTACGTTTTTTTTAGGGGGCAAGCCCCATTGCACCTCCAACAACCCCTGGTAATTAAATACACCAATTCTGAAATCACACTACAGCAAGGAAAATGGTAAATATACCATTCAGCGGTGTACAGCGATCTCCATGTAAACAGTTCAAATTTTCAAAACTTCAATCTTATGGTCTTGACTGTCGCTTGTCTTGTGCATTCAAATAAGTTGATGATTCATTTAAGCTCTTTATTATATACAAAAACATCAGGATGGATGACTGGAACATAAAATTTAACCTAACTAACTGACTGACTGCTACACACATACATGCTTTCACCCTGGCTGCTCATACAAAATGGCACTCCTGCTTGCTCATGCTCAGTAATTATATGCATGTGCCCATGGATTGCAATGGCTCTTAAAGGTATAAAACAAACTCTGAGCTACATCCTCCCTCTTTGTCTATTTTGTCATGCAAATGCAAAAATGACAATCAAATAGGCATGCAAATTATACAACATATAAACAACAACAATCATGTCCAGGTTGCTGTGTATCTGGGAGTAGGTCTTGAGATATGACCTGACCTTTCTATATAATAATCAGAACTGGGTTTAGCAACAGGGACAGTCATTGGGGAAATGCTCTTCTTTAGGAACTTCAGAGACATTTTCAGGAACAGGAACAGACGATGAAATGTTCTCTGGAACAGGAACATTGGATAGCATACTCTGACAATTACAGTCTCCATTACAGGCAAGATGCTGTAAGACTGGCTCGGACTCTGGCAATAAATGTTTCCGATTCTGTCTAAATTCCATTCCTTGTGACTCAATGATGTATGATCTTGGTTCCTCACATAGATGTTTCTTAAGTCCAATTCAGTCAAATCCTTTTGCTGTCTGCATCCTCACTATCTCTCCAATCTTTTAATGAATTCAGAGGTCTGCTGGTTTTGTCATAGTAGGACTTTTGGGACAAATGCTTCTTTAGAAGCTGAGCTTTTACTACTTTGTTTTTAGCACTATGAATCAACAAGTTCTTACTGATTGGTAGTGTGATTCTGGTTTGTCTTGACATCAGTCTGTGAGCAGGTGAACCAAGTAAATTGTCACGAGGAATGTTTCTGAGATTAAGCAGCTTGAGAAAAAATATCAGTACTGTCTCTCTTGGATTTCTCCAATAACTGTTTCACGCTTTAACTGTACATTCAGCCAAGCCATTGGACTGTAACTATTCAGGACTACTAGTAACATGAACAAAGTAGCACACTTCAGCAAATCTTTTGAACTGCTGACTTGTAAACTGTGCAACATTGTCAGAAATAACTTTGTGTGGACTACCATGGACAGAAAAATGTCTCTTTAATTTTGTAATAACAGTACTGGATGTAAAGTTAGGAAGGAGGTCAATCTCAAACCAATGTGAATAAGAGTCTACTAACACCAAGTGAAGTTGACCATTCCATTCGAAAATATCAGTAGCTACTGTCGACCAAGGTAGTTCAGGAATCTAACAAGCTATAGACAACAAACCAGGAAAGAAGGCAATGGGGCACCCAAAAGCACGAAAACAACTGACGGGTTCAAGAAAGTTTAATGAGTTAAAGCACTCTTCGTTTGCTTCCTTGAGCAAACTTCTTCAGAACATCAATTTGAAAATTCAAAACTCTTGACACATTTAAGTAATTACTATGATTAAAACAATTACAGCAAAACCAATCATCGCTCACATCGTATGTACCTTAATCTGCAATGTTCCTCTTTAAGGAATCCCACTAAATAACATAAAAAATACGAATGTACAGACATATAACCATGAAACATATAAATATGTAACATATATTGCTAAAAACATTCATGTTGACTATTTACCTCATATTTCTACAGAGTGTTGAGGTCATTCAGCAACAATGTGTTATTAAAAATACTCATAACACTAAAATGCTAATGCGCTAATAAAAAGCCATTATTTATGTTGTGCTGTGATACAACATATTAAATACCTAGACTTTACACTAAATAAAGTCAAGTAAGTAAAAAATCACACTAACCAAAAATTATCATAAATAGTCACTACTTAAAGAAAAATTTGTGGATGCAATATTACAAAAATATTTAAGTAAAGAACAGCAAATATGCAAGGACTCTTGGTCGTTTCTTAAAAGTTTGGATAATTTGGAGTTCAACATGGACTACAACTTCCTCACAGTTGACGTGAGGGACTTGTACATGTGCATTCCCCAGGATATAGCTATAGAATGGGTAAACTTGCTGCTCACTAAGCACAGCGCTTCTGCTAGTGAGGTGAAACTGGTTGTGGAATTATTAGAAATTGTACTGTATAATAATTTCTTTATGTTTGGAGATGAATTTTACCTCCAAAAAATCGGAGTAGCTATGGGTTCCCCTTGTGGAGCCAGTATAGTGAACTCCGTCATGCCACATTGGGAATAAGAATATGTCTTTAACAACACAAGGATTAATGACTTAATCATTTACTATACAAGGTACTTGGACGATATATTCATCTTATTTAAAGGTGATGCTGAAACAAGTAGGTTTATAGTCCAAACCTTTAATGAATCAACTCAATTTTTAGAATTTATGGCTAACTTTAATAAAGAAGTTATAGCATATTTGGACATACGGTTATTCAAGAACTTCGAACAAGGAGGTTATGTTGCCAGTATTTATAGGAAGAGCACCTTCTCCAACTCTTTCTTACGTTTTTCCAGTTGTCACCCTCACTACCAGAAGCGTTCCGTAGTAAAAGGACAACTAGTGAGAGCTGCATGAATAGTTAGTAAAGATCAGGATTTCATGGAGGAATGTCAGTTGTTGAAGTCCATGTTCCTCCATAGGGGGTACCTGCTAAAGTTACTGGATGAATTAATAACAGAGGTCCAGTACAAAAGAACTAACAGGACATATAAACCTCTATTAAGGGTTAAATTTAGCAACAATGACACTGAATTACCAAACTACGTTATAGACGTCAATGAGAATATGACATGTAGGTATACTACAGACACCCAGAGTGAAATGAGTCTGATTACCACATTCAATGTATATAGTTATATATTTTTGGACATTATTAAGAAAAACTGGGGTCTTAAATTAACCCCTTAATTTATGCAAAAATGGGGGACTCACCAAAGATAATATTCAGAAGGGGTAAGAACCTTAAGGATTCATTAGAGCAACAGCGTAGGCCCCAGTTAAGAAACACGGAAATGTTTAAATGCCAGAACTGTAATTATTGCAAATTTGTTGATAATATATAATCGATGACAGTGAATGGTATTTGTATTAGATTGAAGTCAAGATTTAACTGCAACAAGAAAATGGTGGTCTATATAGCATTATGCCAAAACTGTCCTGTTTTTATGTTGGCAAAACGGATAGCAAGCTCCGTGAGAGGATGTATGAACATCAATATGCTATTAGCAGGAACAAACAAGATAATGCTTTGGCGAAACATGTTTAGTCTAATGCAGACCACAAATTTAAATTTGTAATAATAGACCAGCTTAATCCAGACGTAAGGGGTGGCCCAGCACCCCTACGCCTGGAAGATTTAGAACTTTTTTGGCAAATTAGATTAAATGCCTACAATTTCTCTGGATTAAATGAAACATATTCTATTAGTAGTATTCTGAAATTTAGGAGCCTTAGACGCTGATGAGTTGTTTATTATGTTTATAATGTGTTTATTATGTTTTTATTCTACCTTTGGAACACTTAATTGGTGGGAAATAAGAACAAAAACAGTTGAACTATATAGTAATTATTTTTTCGTTAAGTAGTGACTATTTATGATAATTTTTGGTTAGTGTGATTTTTTTATTTACTTGACTTTATTTAGTGTAAAGACTAGGGGCAGGATTCACGATGGCTTGCACGGAGTCTAAGAGCCATGTAAGACTCCATGCAGCCATCGCGATCCAGGAACAGCCAGAAATCCCATGTAAGAGTATGCTAATCACCCCACTTGCAGCCAAAAGGCATGCAAATGTGGTAGATTAGTGATCCATGAAGCTGAAGCAAGCCCATGTAAGAGTTGTGTTAGTTGCAGAAATGTACTCAGTTGACAACTGTGTATGTTACTGCAAATAACACAACGGAGCCATGACAGCTCCAAATAAAGTGTGCAAATGTCGCAGACAGCATGTCAATGGCCAAATATGTGGCCATTGGCATGGTAAACCCATGCAAACATGAAAAAAAATATTTATTTTTTTTCGGAGATTGGCGATGTTTAAACGCAGCGCAGCCCCGCACAAACGGGCTGCGCTATATAAAACTGAAAAATGAAGGTTAGAAACCCACAAATGTGGGTTTTATGTAATGCATGGATTTGCAATGCAGGGACTAGCAGACCAAAAACAACATGGCCACCGTCTAGTGGTTGCTAAGGGGGGAAGCTGAGTGTTAGACATGTAACTAAGCATTAGTAGGCAATCCTATGTAAATGAATGGTAGGATAGTGAATCACACTGTCACATAGCAAATGAGCACAGTCCATGTAGTGTAAGAGTTGGATAAGGGGGAGTAACAGAGTAGGAGATAGGTGACATCACAGGGGGGGAATGTCAGGAAGAAAGCAAGCTCATTGGAGCAGAAGTGGTATGTGAAACATATCAATCACACAGCAGAAAAAGAGGAGTGTCAACAGATAAGCATGGGAAAGTCAAGAAATGGAAGGTGTACACTGTGGCCAACACCAAAGTTTCTTGCTGTACATGCATGCGCGCGTGTGCGTGCTGGGAGGCGTGAGTAAGACAGAGTGCGCGCGTGTAAGGCAGAGTAAGCATGTAAGAGCCTGTTTAAAGATCTGTAAACCTGTTTGCACTGGTGTGCGTGTGTTTTAGCCCGAATAAGCAGATTCTAGTCCGTGTAAGCATGTGTGTGCACGTGGTAGCCACTGTGAACGTGTTTTCACTGGTATGCGTGCTGCTCCCCCCTGAGGAAACAGAGAGGAAAAGGAAGCAAGAGAAATAGTAGGAAACTAGCGGGGAATACCTGTAGAGGTAGCAGGTGAAAACAATTAGAAGCAGACAATTACACAGGCAGAATACAAGCCCAGCCCAGCACTTAAAACACTGCAAACAGCATTGCAGTATGTTTCTCTCAAGAGGTACTGCAAGACAGGAGTAAGCTAGTAGAAGTGAAAACTGAAAAGCTGCTCTCAGACCAAACATGCTAGGGGCTGGCATAGCTGTCATAAGGAGACATAGGAGACTTGCTGAGGGTGGTGACAATGGAAATGCTGCCAGACAACCCACAGTGAGGAGACAGAGAAGAGTTTACAGGCCCAGGGTCACCTACCAGGGGTTACATGAGCTGGAGATAGTGGAGCGCTATAGAGTGGACAGAGACCTCCTGCAGCAAATTGTCGAGCTGTGCAGGCCACGCCTCACACACAGAACCAACAGAGGGGAACCCATCCCAGTGTAAACCAAGGTATGTGTTGGCCTAAGAATACTAGCAACAGGTACCTTCCAGAGACCAACTGGTGATAGGATGGGGATATCACAGGCATCAGCCTCCAGTGTACTGCACCAGTTCCTGGATGCCATGTCAGCACATGTCGGTGATCATGTATATTTCCCCAATGCCCGTGAGGTATTGGCCAGCAATATGTATCTCTTCCAGCAAATAGCAGAATACCCTGAGGTAGTGGGTGCAATAGACTGCACGCACATACACATCAAAGCACCAGCCGGTGAGCGGGGTAGGGCCTACATTAACCGCAAGGGCTTCCCCTCCATCAACTGCCAGGTCATGTGTGATGCCCAGGGCATAATAATGAATGTGTGTGCTGGCTGCCCTGGGAGCTACCATGATTCCCATCTATGGCATTTGATGCAGCTGTACCAGACATTTGCCAATGGGGACATCCCACATGGACACCTAGTGGGGGATGCAAGTTATGCACTGGAGCTGTGGATGATGACACCCATCAGAAACGCACACACACCTGAACAGGAACGCCATAATGAGGCAAACGCACAAACACATAATGTAATAGAGCGTGTGTTTGGGCTGCTCAAGTCACGGTTCCAGTGTCTGGACACATCTGTTGGAGCCTTGCAGTACTCACCAACTACATGTACCCAAATTGTCATGGTATGTGCTATGCTACATAATATGATCCTGAGAAAACAGCTGCAGCAGGACCAGCATAGGGCCGGGCCAAACAGCCCCCCACCATTGCCAAGGCCATCACAGGCAGAGCATGACTCGGAGGAGGAAAAACCTGAGCCTGCCCCAGTAGGCAAAAGGAGGCATGCCCGGTATGCCCTGGCCTTGGCAAAGAGGCAACGCATAGCACATACACTGGCTCAGTAGGAACCCTGGGAATTATACCCCTCTCTGACTCACTCATATAGTAACAGGGATGCCTAAAATGACATAACCTGCTCTCAAACATGTACAGGGAGTGTAGTATGTGCATCCGACAGAGGCAGCCCTGCAGCACCACCTGAGGCATGATTGCCATCTGTCAAGCAATGTAACACCATCTAGTATATGCAAACATGAAGACCCAACCTAACATCTCACCCTCACCAAGCATGATGCCACACTATGAAGACAACAAGATCAAGTACAATAGTTGGCTGAGGTATTGCTGTTAGCAAGGGGGAACACATGGCTGACAGCCTGGGCTGACATGCCGAGCAAGATATGATGCCCCACCTGCTAGGGATGGCACTCACCCAGCACACCTGGCTGTGTAGATACTGGCAAAGTCTGCTGTTACCCCCACTGTGCCTAGAATAGGTAAGTCTGGAAACACAAACCCACCAACATAGGTAGCACAAGGGATAATAACCTGGACGTAATGCTACCCAATGCCAGAAGTCTAACCTGCAAGGTGCATGCAGACCAAACCCACCACAGCATGGAGAATGGTAATATGTGTTCTGTAACAGAAACCTGGGCAAGGCCCAGAAGAGCACCCTAATACTACCATGTTATGCTTCATACCATGCTCTACAGCACCAAAACATGGAACACACAACAATAGGAGTGTGGCTACCAGTAATTATCAAGAATAACCACACCCCCAGGTTGGTACCACAGCAAGAAGCAGCATGGACTATTCACGGGTGAGTAACACTGTCTCAAACTGTGTACCTGTTTGAAGCCTGCTACAGACTCCACACACAAACCCAGGTACCCCAGCCAGCCTTCCTGAAGACACGTCAGAGTATGAATGTCCCAACAAATACCAAACAAGGCACACACAAAGTACAACATAGGTGGCAATCCATAATGTATGGAAGAAGTAGTCATGAACCTAGGGACATAAGTGGACGGTAACCTGTCATGTGACACACACATTGCCAAGGTGGCCAGGAAGACCTGCTATATTGCCAACCTTAATATGAAAGGATGCACATGTAGAGCTACAGAGGTCACTGTGCCCCCATACCCTTCCCTTATCAGGCCCATACATGACAACTATGCCCCAGTCCGCATGTACCTTACCTTACACATGCAGCAGTCAGAAAGACCCCAAATGTACCCCACCAACAGGATAAAGGGTCCAAACATTGGACATCTGCAGCTTGGCTGAAGTAACCACAGCCCAATTCAGAAGCATACTGCACAGTCAGAGGTGATGTATGCCTGATGTACAAGGCCATGCCCAATCCAGAATGAATGGACATGCTCCACTGCAGAAACCCCATATCCAGCAGACACACCACAGTGAGATATCAAAACTCTACACATAGATTACTAGGATGTGCTGGAGGGACAGATCCATAACCCAGAGGCTCAGGCCACTCTGGAACAGAATCCCAGTCCATGATAGGCTGAGCTCCACACAAACTCAACAAGCGAAATCTGTTCAAGTGCATGGGAGATAGCATGTGTACACTGGGGGCCATCCCTGTGTCACATCTAGGAAAGTAAACCCTACGTGGGCATGATATGCACATTGCAAGGGGTGTTGAGACCCACACACATTTTGTCCGTGCTCAAACAAGGCCAGGGCAGATAGCCTAGTATGAACCTATGAACCTATGATGATACAAATTGTGCAGGACACAAAGGATTATTACACAGCTGTCCTACCTGATGGTAGGAACCATGGTGGTAATCCACAGATATGCTCTGCAGCACTCCAGTATCATAAACAATACACCGAACCCACACACATTGCCAACATCCTACCTAACAGATTCTTTGCAAACTCCCCACCAGCACCTAACTGCCAAATATCTATCCCAGGAGAGTGCTGGCCCCCCGACATTGCAGATGCTGAGGTAACAGCCAGGATCCACAAAGCACAGCACACAGCATCAATGGTACCAGATGGTGTCCTGGGTTGTGTCCAACAAGTACTGTAAGAAGAATGCAACAGCAAATAGCATTACTGTGCACTATCAGTCCTACCACAGGATATGTACCCAAAGAGCAGTGTACAGCAACAGTGGTCCCACATCACAAAGGGGGTGCCTGAGTGGATACTGCAAACTATCACCTCTCAACCCCGACTATCTAGATTGGCAAAGTAATGGAGTGGATGATCATGGATCCCATGAATAACGAGATTGGGTACCTACAGACATTGGACCCTACCCAGTGTGGCTGTCATAGGGCAGATCCTGACCCGTACACATGTGTGACTCATGTGAAACATGCACCAAGCCCAGTGATTTGGGGAATGTTGATCACACAGCCTATCTGGACCTTGCTAAACCCTTCCATACAATACCCTAGTTGGCGGTACAGATAAGCTCACCAGCCTAACTATAAACCCCTATGCATGTAGATGGGTTGCAAACTAGCTCAAGGACAGAACTGAACTGGCAGACATGCTGTAGCCATGGCAGACTGCAAACCAGGTACAACTGGCATCCCACAAGGCATGGACCTGGGAACCCTCTTTTATGCTATATATGTCACATAGGTACAGGCCAACATGAAAGGACTCTGTCTGAACAGGTTTGAAGAGGACGACAAACTGGCCACCATATTGGACCCTCCAGCTGACACAAGCAACCTACAAAAGGCACACATAGAAACACACAAGTGGTGCCACAGCCATGTCATCAAGCTAAATGCAGAATAGGGTACAGTCAACCCCTGTGGAAACACAGTACATAGCCAGAAATGACCACATAGGTGTTAACCCAGTAAGTACATCAGGAGCAATAAGAGACCTGGGGACACAAGGTGACACATATCCTGCATGTGATAACCATGTGTCTGTAGTGGTTACAGAAACATACCATATACCCACCTAATCATGAAGGTAAGCATAGCTTGGTTAGGGTAGGTCAATGTGCCTCTCCAGTCATCCATTAGCAGCCTCACAATTGTGTACAATGGCCCTTCAGGGATGTACCGTAGCAGACACCTGCAGCAACTGGAATGACCACACAAATACCCCACCAGGAGGATTGCAGAGCTGTAACAGATGCCATGTGTCGCCTGAGTAAAGTAACTGCAGCTCCACACAGTGCCATACTGCCTGGCTGGAGGTGAACTGTGCCTGATGTATAGAGCCATGACCAACCTGGTATCAATGGACATGTGGCACCATGTAAACACTGAATGCTGGTGACCTATGCAGCTGGCAGGCCTGAACCCCAGCACAGACATAAACAGGACATGCTGTACTGATTGGTCCACAACGCAGAAGCTCACTCCACTCACGACTAAACTCCCAATACAGGATATCCAGGGAGTCCCTCAGTGACTGTCATCCAGAGGAATCATGATGACTGGATGGGTGATGGCAGGTGTACCCTGGATATCACCTGTATGTCATGGGTCGATGGAGGCACAGCACACTAACCATGATATATGTCATGGCAAACACCAGTAAATGTGTGTTGAAGGACAAACACTCTCTGACTAGCATTACAAATGGACTAGGGCACATGGCCATTGTTTGTCACTGTCCACACAAGTTGTGGAATACATTAACAATGTCGGACAATCATGTACTAAGCTGTCCATATCTGAACAAAATGCAACATGGTCATATCTGCACAACTGGCCCTCAACCAGTCTGGTGTGCTCACTATAAACATTACAAGCAGTGATAGGACTGAAACCGATTATACTGTCCACCACAGTGAAAGTATTGCACCAGTACACTATACAACTGTTTGGTCAGCAGGAAAGGATGATGACAACTGTATGCAAACTATCCCATGGCGACCCTGCAGGCACAGCATAATGCCTGTTAGGTTCAGTCACACAGCAGCTAGGCAGTAAGAACACAACCTGATGTCCAACACTCAACTGTACATGTGATATATAGATGGCGTCCACACACAAACAGAAATGTGGTGGTCCACAGATCCAAACATAAGGAAAGGGCACACTGGGCATGCTCGCACACTTAGATAAATGAGATGTGGCAGTCAAGAAGCCATACAAACTGTCAACTGGGCATGCTCACACACTTAGGCCATGTCACAGTTCAGCAGGTGCACACACATATCAGGCATTTCTATGTGTTAACACAGGAACCTCCCACAATACAGACATCTGCCCAGTGCACACAGTGAAGTTACAACAGAGACATAAGTAAAGTACTGGATCCCACTCATATGCAAACATCTCCCACAGTACACATGTTGTTTATAGAGATAGGGAAGGCTATGGCAATAAAGAACCACAAACAGTATATGAGCAACAGATACGTGCATCTGACAGGTAAACATAGGGCCATAGAGTGCAATACCTGACCGTTGTCCCTAGGGAATACAGAAGGCTATCCACAGTATCTGGCATCTGCCTCCACAGTACAGTAGGCCACTGTGCCTGTGCAAAGTTAATGCATAGATATGCTCTCCTCCTTACTGATGGATAGTAACAGATGTACATACCTCTTCATCCATAATGATGTCAGCACACTATACATATGTCAGGAGCAGAAATTATACCCGGTAATGTGAATAGTGCACTCCGCTACTGCGTCTCTAACAAGTGTCATAACATAGTTAGGGAGGGGATTGAATCCTGCAAATGCCCAGTGTGTGTATGACTGTGTATAGGGGAGTAGTGTGTGCAATTCTATGCGTATGAGAAATGTCCCTTTTGGCAACTTTTACTACACAAAACATGCTGCATATTCCACTGTCGAAACACTGATGATGTCAGCACCCTATAACTACAGCAGGAGAAAGCAATCCCCCCCCCCCAAATGATGCAAATAGCGCGCTCTGCTAATGCGTCTCTCACTAGTGTCATAACATTGTTAGGTAGGGGTTTGAATCCTGCGAGTGCCCAGTGTGTGTGTGACTGTGTATGGGGGAGTAGTGTGTGCAATTCCATGTATATGAGAAATGTCCATTTTGGCAACTTTTACTACACAAAACATGCTGCATATTCCACTGTTGAAACACTGATGATGTCAGCACCCTATAAGTACAGCAGGAGAAAGCAATCCCCCCAATAATGCAAATAGTGCGCTCTGCTAATGGGTCTCTCACTAGTGTCATAACATAGTTAGGTAGGAGTTTGAATCCTGCAAATGTTCAGTGTGTGTGTGACTGTGTATGGGGGAGTAGTGTGAGCAATTCCATGAGTATGAAAAATGTTCCTTTTGACAACTTTTACTACACAACACATGCTGCATATTCCACTGTCTAAACACTGATGATGTCAGCACCCTATAAATACAGCAGGAGAAAGCAATCCCCCCAGTAATGCAAATAGCGTGCTCTGCTAATGCGACTCTCACAATTGATCTAACATAGTTAGGCAGGGGTTTGTATTCTACAAATGGCGTGTGTAATTTTGTCACACAGTTTGTCCATGTGTGTGGGGTGTTGTTCCCAATATTGCACAACATACATTATATCAGTAATGTCAATGCACACATGATGTATGTGTGTGCCACCTACACATATGTACTTGTGAACTGCAAGAGTTCCCATGTCCAAAGCCTGCCTCATGTGAATACATGGAATATGCATCAGACAACTGTATGACTGGGGTGTTCTGTGCAGGGGCTGCATGTGGTATGTGACTATACAGTGTGGGTTGTAGATGGTGTCATCCCACCAGCGAGGGATACATGATTGGTCTGGAGCATATAGTCCACATGTTGGTGATGAACAGGTGCAGCATGTTGTCACCACTTGTGGGAGTGGTAACAAGTTGTTCCATAGCAATGCAGGGAATGAATGATAAGACACCTTCAGATAGGGTCTTGCAGCTAGAATAATGCTCACACTGTATGTTTGAGTAGTTGCAGTACAACCATATAATGGTGTGTGTAGAGACCGTCATATTCCCAGTGTTGTCAGGAAGGCCAAGTGGGTTTCCTGGGTATGGGAGTGTGGTGTGTGCCAGGCTATGAACCTGAAGGCAGTCTAACCCACTGTGTGTTGCACATGGAGAGGCTGTGATGCTTTGTGCAGTGCCACCAACCTGGGTGTGTGTGTATCTGAGGTGCCTTTGGATACATCCCCCCTGTTCTGTTTTGGTGCATGTGTAGGGGATGACAAGCATGGTATCAGGAATGACCTGGCACTGATGGTGTGCACCTGGGAGCCCTGTACCAGGAGTCTGTTACTGCAGGGATATTGCTGTACCCCATGCTAAGGACAGTTTCAACTGCATGCATCTTGAGTTTTACACTGCTGCTGTTGAGTAGCATTGCTATTAGTGTCCCATCCCGTGTGCTACCTGTGTAGGTGGCTATGTAATGTCAGCCTTGCACACAAAGGCAGTATGTGTGTTGCAACAGCCTCTGCCAATATACAATGGCCTATGGGTGACAGGTGCAAGCTGTCCCAAGGAAAGCAATGTGGCATGTCCAGCATGTAATCCCACACTGACAGGCATTGAATCCCCTGTGGATGTCACTGAAAGATACGTGAAGTGCAGAAACCAATTAACCTGTCTACATATTGTGGCAGCATTCATGGTGAGGTTGAGATGCTACCCAAAGTCAGGGTCATACCAGCCTGTGCCACAACCTCAGAGAGCCCCTCCATGTCCCCTAACATGTAGTCCAGGGAGGTGCGTCAGAGGTCATACACACTGGCACATACGATGACTGAGTCATACTGCTACATGCCTTGGAGTGACTGCTTTGCTTGTGTTATGTGGTGGATCATAGTGCCTGATGGGCAGCTCAGCATGACCGTCACCTTGTTCAGCCTGGGAGCAGGACCACCGTGTACGTGTCAATAGAGGTACCTCATACAACCATAGCAGGTGTGTTGTCTAGCCGTATGGCCTGACACTGTTTGGCAGACATGCTTTGTGAGCTATGTGTCGCATGTGCTCTGCTCTGGCGTAATGTTTGCTTGTGTGTCTGCTTTGCAGGTGTCAGCTGCTCAGGCAGGATGCTATTCTGAGAGCCCAATAATGTACCTGTGTGTGTCTGTGTTTGGATTGTGGTTGTGGCAGGTCTATGGGAGACTGGTACTGTATTCACTGTAGTATCCCACTCCACCTGACAGGGAATGCCAGTGCTGTGTAAACAGAGCTTAGCCCCCAGTTTGGCTATGTGATTGCATCTCTCATGTGTTGTGCATGTATAGGAAGGGGAGAGGGTTGTCTGTGTACATGAGGCAGCTGTAACATTGCCACATGACTAACAGATTCACCAACTGGACCTGAGAGTAGATCGACAGGTGACCTTTGCACATGCTACCATAGCATTGTGACTCCTACACTACATAACGACACATAGGGCCAATGGGGAACAAGGTACTCAAGATGACTATGTGAGGGTGTAGTGCTCCTGATTTGTTAGTGCTGGCATTTATGAATGCTGTCTTGAGCAAATGTGAGGTACATCATATGCAATGTGTTACAGGCAGGCTACATGCAAACAGGACAAACAGTGACGTTCTGTCAAGTGACACATGGACATCAGTACAGTAAGCAACACAGATGTCACTAGGGATCCACAGAGGCACTGTATATCTGCACCTCAGGTGGAATCAGTGTTTCAGGAACATAACTAGTCTATTTCTAGTCTCCCACCAGGACACAAGCGCTTTCAGCAATTACATTCTGCTAGCCGAGCACACTCAAGCAAATCTGCAGTCTGCGGCTACCACTCCATCTATACAGTGTAGGAAGGAATCAGTATTGCAAACTAAACAAGGATATACATTTTGAGCCTCAAGAGCAGGAGCACACTCAAGCAAATCTGCAGTCTGCGGCTACCACTCCATCTATACAGTGTAGGAAGGAATCAGTATTGCAAACTAAACAAGGATATACATTTTGAGCCTCAAGAGCAGGAGCACACTCAAGCAAATCTGCAGTCTGCGGCTACCACTCCATCTATACAGTGTAGGAAGGAATCAGTATTGCAAACTAAACAAGGATATACATTTTGAGCCTCAAGAGCAGGAGCACACTCAAGCAAATCTGCAGTCAGCGGCTACCACTCCATCTATACATTGTAGGAAGGAATCAGTATTGCAAACTAAACAAGGATATACATTTTGAGCCTCAAGAGCAGGAGCACACTCAAGCAAATCTGCAGTCTGCGGATACCACTCCATCTATACAGTGTAGGAAGGAAGGAATCAGTATTGCAAACTAAACAAGGATATACATTTTGAGCCTCAAGAGCAGGGTCAGTCCACCCAGGCATTCTACTTGTATGTTTTATGAGAGTGAAGCTATTACATTAGCAGTATTTCTTAGTAGTTCTCAGCTTGCTAATAAAACTGACTGTTGTAGCCTTGTGTCCCCCCCCGATAGTACAGTAATCCTGACTGTCCAATAGACAGTATATATTTAATTCACATCCCTGTGACTAAATTAAATTAACCATCAAGCAGCCCTCTCAGTTCTTTCTGCCTTAGTTGTATCACTTGGAGGATCACCTGCTTATTTGCATCTCTAACATTGCTAATGTATCTCCCTACGCTAATCTGTGCACAAACTGGTTACTAATCAGCAAGTCAATGTAAAGACACACTCCCAACCTTAATAAACTTTGCTGTCTCTTCTCTCCTTCACTTTTCAGGTAGTTTGAATTATTACTTACCCTCTCTGAGGCCTTCACTGATTTCCACTGATTGCCTCTCTGGTTTCTTTGCATTCCACCTGGTTTACACGCCTTGTGCTATTTCCCTCCCCCAATACAAAGTCTATATTAGAATCTTACTGAGCATGGAGCCATCTTTAAATTTCTAGTCTCCCACCAGGACACAAATGCTTTCAGCAATTACATTCTGCTAGCCGGTAAGCCATTAGACCTCAGGAATTTGTTTTAAAAGTGTTCAGATTTGTAAAGTAATACTTACTTTTTTCTCTTGCCTTGGTTGGCTCTGCCCCGCTCCGTTGCCTCGCTAACGCCGGGCTCTCTCGCTCCCTGCCCTGCCCCTATTCCCTCCGCCCCGACTACCTCTACATTTATAGTAATCATAGCCACACCCACAGCTCACCCTCACATCAGCTCCACCAATCACAGCTCCTCAAGTCATATCACATTAAACCACACCAACTTGCTCCACACAAAATACTCCCAATCACTCTCATTCCCACTAGGCATTTTTTGCATCACCCACACTACTTCCCCATCCACATATAGTGCAACCCTATAATTCCTGTTCAGACCCCCCCACCTAGAAACAACATAAACTTTATAACCATGACTATCACACAACTAAATCTAGTCTGTCTTCTCATAATTATTTACAACACTACAAGTTATCACTCTAGCAATATCCCTAAACTTAGTAGCACAACACTGCATTATGCACTCTCATACACAGACACCACACATTATAATAATGTCTGCCCACACTTATTCAAGAACTACATAACGGACCAATTCAGAACTAAATACATATGCTCTCATTCCTACTCCAAAAAAACACAATACTTTCTCACACTCCTCACCAAACTCCAACATCTGTATAACCATTTTAACTCCAGGCTCACCATAAGTGGGGATATCCACCCCATCCCAGGTCCAAATCCATCCTGTCCAACACAAACTGCTCAAACACAAATGTCAGAACATAACACCCCCACTTTCTTCATCCCTGGGCAAATCAACAACAGCAGCAAAACCAACCATCTTTTAATGTTAATATTAATATTAGAAGTATCAAAAATAAAATACCTGAACTCCAGGCCACAATAGCATACTACTCCCCAGACATAGTTGCTTTAACAGAAACCTGGCTAAATAAAAACGTAGCTAACTCAGAAGTTCTCCCTACCGGCTACAATATCATTAGACAAGACAGACCACTTCGTAAAGGGGGTGGAACTGCCTTACTCTACAAGTCCAACTTAACTGTCCGTCAATTACCAAACTCCTACCCCTCCCCCAATAATTGGGACATACTTATCTCACAACTTCAACTTCACCCTAAAAAGGTCATCACCACAATTGTGGTCTATATTCCACCTGGCAATACACCTGCTAGCCTTGAAGACTTCTTATCCTGGTGTTCTTCCACATACTCACAAGAAACCCTTATTCTGGGAGACTTCAACCTAGATTGGTTCACCTGTATATCAGAACCACCAAGTAATCTAATAAATCTCCATGGCTACCAGCAGCTAGTCCAAATTCCAACTAGGTGTGATAAAAAATCTAAAAGGGAATCCATCCTTGACTGGGTCCTAACTAGCAACCCCACATTGTACCCTCACACAGGCAGTCTCCCAGACACCTTAAGTAACCACAACATAATATACTTTATACATAGTAGAACAAGCATATGCAAAACCACTAATTATATATCCACTAGAAACACAAAAAAATTATCTCCTGAGGTCCTCAACACTTTACTGTGTAACTGTGACTGGACCCCCCTAAAAACCCTCCCACTTGACCAGGCTGTAGCATATTTCAACAAAACATTTCTACAACACCTAGACACTGTTGCTCCATTGTGCAAAATCAAGGTTAGAACCTCTACAAACCCCTGGCTCAGTAAAGAAACCAAACAAATCCTCAAGTCCAGAGACACTGCCTGGCGTTACTATCAAAAAAACAAAGAAACACAAAGCCTAACTAAGTACCAAGAACTGCGCAAGCATGCAAAAAAATGCATTAGGCTGGACAAAAAATCCTACTACACAACATTACAAACTAAATACCAACACAATCCACAAAAATTTTGGCAAAATGTAAACCAGCTACTAAAATCCACCCAAAGGCTACCCCAAACCAACCACCCTGACACTAAAGTTCCCATGAAACACAATTCAACTCCCACTTTGTGAACTCAATTCTATCCTTAGTATCACAGGACAGTTCCTTCCTCACTATCCCCCCAACACAAATAACACTAATACAAGCTTTACCCTCAAAACAGTTTCCACCACTTCAGTCAAAAGCATGCTCTCCAAACTAAAAACCTCATCAACAGCAGCCGACCTACTCCCCAGCTATTTCTTGAAACTTACAGCAGATGCTATTGCTATCCCAGTCTCCACTCTCATAAACAGATCAATTGTTGAAAACTATGTGCCCAAACTCTGGAAAATATCCTATGTTACACCCATACATAAAGGCGGGACCTCCACTGAACTTAATAACTACAGACCCATTGCTTTACTCTCCCCCCTGGCCAAAATCCTAGAAAAATGCATCCATACCCAGATGCTAAACTATCTCCTAGACTGCAACATCCTGTCACCTACTCAGCATGGTTTCAGACCTGCCCATAGTACCACTACAGCTCTCCTCTGCTTCACAGACACAGTAAACCATCTCGAAAACGAAGGCCTGCAAGTGTCAACTCTTTTTTTTGGATATGTCCAAAGCATTTGACACAGTCTCACACCAAATCCTGCTAAACAAACTAAACCAATATCATCTATCTAATTCCACTCTTACCTGGTTCCAAAGCTACTTAACTGACAGGTACCAAGCTGTGAAATGGGAAAATTCTCTCTCCTCAGCTGCCCATAACTATAGGAGTCCCACAGGGTTCTATCTTAGGACCACTACTATTCACAGTCTTCACAAATGACCTCCACACCTCCACACAGCATGCATCTATAATTCAGTATGCAGATGACACTACCTTAATCTGTGCTGCACAAAACATTCCAACCCTCCTGCAAACAAATCAACTAGCATTCTCTGACGTTGAAAACTACCTTACCAAAGCCCAACTTATCCTCAATCCAAAGAAAACTCAGCTTATGATTATAACCAGTTCTAACAAAAACACTAACAGTCAATTCACTATCTACTCCACAAATGCTACTCCAATTGCTCCAGTGCCACAGGCTAAGCTATTGGGAATAACCATAGACTCCCACCTAAAATATGATAGTCATCTGAACTTAACTATTAAAAAAGTACATGCCAAACTGGGGTCACTCTACCGTATCAAACCATTTCTTACCAACAACACAAGATCAGCCATTGCTCGCTCCCAACTTCTATCCACCCTACTCTATGCATCTCCCATTCTGACTAATCTCAACAAAACTGAACTAAGCAAAATGGAAGCTTGCTATAACAGAATTGCCCGTTTTGCTGCAAATTGCTCATATAGAACTCATCATTGTACTGCTTTGAGACAGCTCCACTGGCTTGAACTGCCCAACCTCCTAACCTACAATCAGCTGTGCCTCTGTCATTCTATCTATTACCTCCCCAATAAGTGTCCTGCCCTCAAAAACCTAGTACAACATCACTTAGCCAAAAGGCCTCTTAGATCATCAAGCAAACTACTACTAGAAGTCACCAACAGCTACAATAGCTTTGGAGATGCACTATATAGTAGTTCGGTGGCTAAAAAATGGAACTCTGTCCCTACTAGCATTCAAAACACATCATCCAAAGCCTTCTTTAAAGACCTCATCAGGCAACATCTCAAGCAAAGTTGGCAGTGCCATGATTGCTCCCCAGGCTAGTGAAAGCGGATAACATATGCATACTAAATCTAGAGCAATTTATAATAGTTTTTTAATCTTACTCACAAACACTGGCTAATCTACAATGTACGTACTGTACCTGTGTACTATGTATGTATTCTACCTACATTCCAAAGTTCAGCTGTACACCACAAATCGATTACTTACCTTTATTTTTAAAATTAATATCTTTTTTGATTGTTCTCTCCACTGTAACTGTTTGTGCCGCATGCCACTGTAAAAACATGTCTCTTGTAATTTGTGTGTATACTGATTATGTCTAAATAACTAAATGTGTCTGTAATTTTTCTTTGTGGAGCTTTTCTCCCCGGGCCTCTGCTGAAAAAGGGCCTTTTCGGCTCAGTCAGACACCCCCGATTAACAAATGTAAAATAAATAAATAAAATAAATAAAATAACAGGTAAACATGCATACAAACAAAGATACAGTCAGCAGGCCTGTATGTAGACTATGCTACAATAAACAAGGTGCACAACTTCCAGTATGTAACAGTGCATATATGCAGGCACTCTAAGCCAGTACATAGACATTCCCAGGTCAGACGGGCTGGGTCCAGCCACAACCCCCACAGGTGTATAGACCACGTACCTTCGTAATGTTGAATAACTGGCCTGATACCCAAGTGCTCATACCTGTAATAATACACATGTCAAATAACAGACACTGAGCCCTCACTCAGCAGTTCCAGACGTAGTATGATGTATGCTACCTGTCCTGGCACCACAGTATCCTTGACATCTATGGACACTCTCCCTCCTGTCATAGTTAGTTCTGTGTTTTGGTGCTGTTATGCATGGTATGAGGTGTGACCTTGTAGTGCTAGTGTGCTCTTGTGAGCCCTGAACCTGCTGTGTAGTACTGCACAGATATCAACATCCTGAAACATCTGCATTGCAGAGTCATGTGTGGACAGCATGCAACTCACAGTTGACATGGCCATCATTGAGTATCAATATGTACATTGTTGTATCCCCTGTGCTACCTATGTAGGTGGCCATCCCTTCACAGCCTCACCACCAGTATGCAAATATGTGCAGACAGAACACTGTGGTAATTAGTATGGGTGTACAAAACAATACAATGACATTCATACTGTAACTGCATCAGGCATGCTGGTATATACCCACAATGCTCTAATTACACTGCACTGTTGTCAACATCATACTATTACAATATGTCTATGTAGTCACCCTGTGCATCAGCACCATGTTAACCTGTTCCTGCACCGATCTTACAGATTGCAGGAGGTGGCACAGTTTCATCATATGCACAGGGTGTGTACCTGGCATGCCTGAGTCTGCCACTGATACAACCAATTGACATATCTGTGTGTGTGTTGGTGAGGGACAGCAGTACAAGATGGGGCGATGTTGATGCAGTGTGTGTGTGTATGCGGTAGCTCTAGGTGTTATCACTTTGCATGTGTGTATGAATGCACACAGTCCCACCTCATGGCTGCCATATACAGGTGTTTGTGGACAGCCGCAGACTGTACCTACCAGGACATACAGATCACTGTCTGTGGCCACAGACATGGTACCTGTGCCTGGCAGGGGTGCTACGGACCGTATCAGGTACCAATCCAGTCTGGGTACTGTCATAAGAAGCGGGTGTTCGTTGACTGGAGACAGGTCCCTGTTGGGACTGTCCAGCACCATGTGCACGTGGTCCCCTGGGGCGGTCCGATGACAGCACAGACCCAGCATTGCTGGGGCTGCTGCTGGCACTATGTGAGCAGCTGCGGCCCTGTTGTCATCCGCAACGGCTGTCAGCTGCTGCTGTTGCTGGCATACGGCCACATCGACGCCTCAACCATCCACCATTGCTCTGGCTCATGAACATATAGTTGTGGAACAGATCTAATGTCCCCCCCAATGTCTGTCAATGACCTCGGTGAAGTTGCAGATGGCAGCCGCAACATCACGCATACTGTCACTCATGGCTGTGCGACATGCTCTCAGTTCCCTCAGACCCTATCTGGTGTACCATTCCATACGTGACTGTGCCTGCATTACAGCCCGGAATATAGCTGGGGTTGATAGACCTCTGTGGGCACGTCTGACAGGGGTGGTACGCCCACAGATGCTCCCATGAGAACCCATGGACATCTGCCTGTGCGGTACCATGTCAGGGCCCTGGCCATGGCTGCAGTGTGGGGATGCATGTGCCACTGGTACCACATTACCCTGGTCAATGCCCACTGTATCCTGTCCATCACCTAGGGACATTGGTGACAAAGGATGTATTGGCAGGATGACTGTGCGCATAGATGGGGTCGACAGCTGTGTAGTGTCAATTGGCTGACCAATGACGGACCCTGGCACACCTACCTGTGCCATTACACAGGTATCATCATCACTATCCACAGCAGCTGATTCAGGTTCCCTGCTGCATGACACCAGAGCAGCACCAGAACCTGTGGGAGTAAGACAGGAAACACAGTTTACAATGTGTACACAATGCCACCAATGATGCACACATGGGCACATGCACACATGGGCACATGCACACATGGGCACATGCACACATGTACACATGCACACATGCACACATGCACACATGCACACACCTCAGTATATGAGATATCAACCCACAGACACAAACACACCTGCAATCAAACACATTGCACTACTGCTTCAGCCTATTATTACTATTAGTATACAGACTAGTGAAGGTAATGGTATTACACACTCACCAGCATGGATAGGCTGCCTTGCTGTTACACCAGAGGGACCTGTGGAAAAGAGACATTCATCATCAGTGGGCACAACTGTGCCATTGATACTGTGGGCATGTTACAGTTCAGTAGTGCAACAGTTAGCTTCCACAGGTGTACTGCAGATAATGAGGTTATCACTAATGCACAATAATTACCAAGATAACAGCTACAAATCGAGGACACACCCCACACATGCATAACCTAACAGTGTACAGAATGGTCACTATACACATGGCATGTTACCTGCACGCTCTGTGTTCTGCTGCTGTGTGACTCCAGCCTCCATCATTACACATGTATGCTGTTGTTGCTGCTGTGCTGGAGCCACAACACTCAGGAGTAGTCCCTCCAGTCTGGTGAGGGGGGATGTCTAGCCACCCCACCACCTGTGGCAAGCTGCTGCCTGTGGATATCCGACGCACGCTGATGGACATTTCTAATTAAATCACTGCAGTGATGGCGTACCTGCTCATATGTCCGGTTATGTGTGCCTATGTCATTTACCCGACTGACCAGGTCTTGCCACAGTGCAGCCCTCTCCTGCTGGTTCTGGCTGGTGTGGGAAAAGAGTACAGCGAAATCCCACACCAGGCTCTGGTGTATCTCCTCCTCTTCTGCAGCGGAGTAGACTGGGTTCTGCTGGTGAACCATGTCCCTGAAAAGGAGAAGGGAAATATGTCAGCAATATTTGTCAGCAGACTATAGCACACATAATACACATTATACTTGACTGCAGTGATTTAACTTAGGCACCATATATAGCATCTGTCTATTGAGAGATACACATGTACATGACCAGATATCAGTGCTCATCCGACAACTGTGCAACAGTACCTGGCACACTCCATACAACAGACTAGTATACTGCAGCAGTCAACTTACTGTTTCAGGTACAATACACAACCTCACACTGGGGGTTTGAATCAAGGTACTGTATGGGGAACATTATCAGCCCATGCAATGCACACAATGCACGTTACATATTTCACTGGTACTGCACACTACTCTTACTTGCCATAACCCTACCTACACCACAATGACATACAGGGTAACACAGCACAACATATGGCAATGTAGTATGTGTTGATCGCAATACCCCACACACCTGTCTCTGGCCTCACACCAAGGACACACACTACCATGACAGACAGTCATGGTGAGTAATCACACCAGTACACAACATGCACACAGTCACTAGCACACTCACTCCACCTCACATATTCAGTTTGTAATGTGTTAATGGGTGTGCACTGCATCCTAGGTTGGTAGTGTGCTTTTGGCCCTTGGCCAACAGCAACATACTGTTATGCTACCCTGCCCCTTGTGACACATGTGTTATGATCGTACCTGCTTACAAACAGTTACACAGGGTGACTCATATGGCATATTACCTATCAGCATAACATTCAGCAGTGGTATGTCTGATATCTACTCATGGGGAGGCTTGCTTCTTAATTCTGTGTGGTCTACTACAGGGTATGTCATATATGTGGGTAGTGTCCCATACCTCCACCATGTGCTCTATACTGCAGTGACAAGGACGACAGATGTAGGTAATTTGTGTTGTGGATGTTGGAGGTGTTACCATGGTTGGGAGACAACTGTCATGGGTGTGACTGAACTATGTATATCCAACAGTGGTAACCTCTATGTAGGTAGTCTGTGTGCACTCTGTGGTGTTTGAGTGCATTGACACAGTTACTTGTATATGTCTGTGTCCTTCACCATATCTGTAACTGTCATCGGAGGTACATACCGTGTAGGACATTGTGGGGTGTGGAGGGGTACAGTGACCTTCATGTCCATAGCTGACACACCATGTCCGCTGACACATTCCATGTACAGGTATTACAGGACTAGTGTGCCACTGTGTGTATCGATGTGGAGCCTATTGTACACTTGTTGACCCTGTTCCCCCCGACACATGCAGTGGTGGGCAGGCATGTACATATGTGGTGGTTACTGGTGTCAGTGTTTTTGAATGGGGTATGGTACTCCAGTATCCACACTGGTGTTCACTCCATGCCTGTGACACCAGGCACCTGAAGCAAGACATCTGCACACATGTGCCTCACACAGTCTATATATGTATATCTATACATATATATATATATATATACATATATATATATATATATATATATATATATATATATATATATATATATTTATATCTGTATATGGATATATATCTGTTTGTATATATGTACATATCATATGTATATCTAGATGTAGATATATACATATAGATGTGGGGAGAGAGGGGGAGAGAATGAGAAAGAGAGACACAGGGTGAGTGTGAGTGTGAGGGGATGGGACAGAGAGTGAGAGATAGTCATATGCAGACATATCTGTTGTCAGTCAGATCTATCTGTATATGTGTAAGTCTCTACAGATATCTATATATGTATGTGTGTATTACATATATCTGTACATACATATTCTACCAATCTCGATGTCTGTGCAGTACGTGAGAACCTGGTTCAAGGCTCCTGAGAGCACACCAGCGGTACCAGGCTATACCCAGTATCATGCATTTTGGCCCCAGGACTCGGGACAAAACAAAAAGGGAGGGGGTGTGTCCATATTCATGGAGGACACACACACCTCCAGGTTAGTGGCAACACATGAAGCATCACAGACCATCCAGGTGCAGATAACCGTAAGCAAACCTGCTATACAACTGGTAGCATGTTACAGACCATCCTCCCGGTCTCAGGGACCACAGTCGGCCTTCCTGTAGACATTGGAGGATATGAATGTCCCACCACACACCATCATATTGGGATAGTGCGACTACCCTAACATACACTGGGTGCATTATTCTACCCCAAACACCCTAGCCCAAAGGTTCCTGGTATTCACTATGTCAAATGCAATGGAACAGCTAGTCACCTCTCCCACAACAGGAGATAATATACTAGACCTAATCATCACAAACATGGGGACAATGTGCTACACACTGGAAGTATACCCCTCACTAGTCACATCTGACCACAGACTAATCACACTGGATATACATATCCCACCTCCCCCACAACACAACAGACTACAGTGGGAAACCTCTCACATGCCGACTTTACACTTCTTATAACTGAGTTGGTATCCTTAATGCCCACTGGGCCAGTGTAATCCACTTCCCACAATGCAGACACCCTCACATATGCTTCTACAGACATCTCCAAGAATGCATGGATCATGCAATCACAAATGGAACCATGACCCTCTCCATCAAGGGCAGACGTCCTGTCTGGTGGACCCCAGCATTGAACAACTTGTATAACAACAGATGCTAGCTACTGCACGGCGGAGCATACTTCCATAGAGCTACGGCATCTCTCATCAGCAGTAGTAGACAGATAGGTTTTGTCGTACAAACATGCAAGGCCAACAATGAGAGGGACATCGCTATGGTCACTACAGATAACCACAAGGCCTTTCTCTGCTATGTTACATGCCCGGGTGGGTACCCTCGGTTGTGTTCACAGTTAGTTCACAGTGACATACGCTACACTGAACACACAGATAATGCCAACAGTCCAGCAGACAGGTTCAGTGCAGGTTTCTACACTCCCTCACCCACACATGTGGAATTACTTATCCCAGCTGACTGTAACCTCCCTATCATCTCAGATGTCCAGCTGGAAACCACCCACAGCGGAGCTGTAAACACAGCAGCAATGGGACCCAACGGTATTGCAGGTTGCATGCTACGTGTACTGCAAGAGGAGCTAAACATGCACATTACATGCTATTTAGCCATAGCCTTACTACAGCATATGTACCTGGACACTGGCATACAGCAACAGTAGTCCCACTCCACACAGGAGGCACCTCTACAAACCCTGGTAACTACCGCCCCATACGCTTAACCAGCCTGGTCTGCAACACTATGGAAAGGATCATTATGGTACCCATACACAGAGACATTGGGGGCTTATACACTTGATCCCACCCGGTTTGGCTTTGTAGAGGGCAGATCCTGCCTTATGAACCTGGTTGACCTTTTCAAATCAGTCACTATAGCCGTTGCTGAGGGCATAGCGGTCCATACAGCCTACCTGGACTTGCCTACAGCATTCGACACAATACCGCACTCTGCCATCATAGACATGATCAACAGATAACATGTAAATCCATATGTCACATGATGGGTTGCAAACCAGCTAACGGATAGAAATCCTATAGTCAACCTCACTGGTGCCATGTCAGACTCAGAGCCAGTCACATGTGGTGTCCCACAGGGCTCTGTCCTGGGACTACTCATGTTCGGCAAATCATTCAAAGATGTGGAAGCAGACATGGGAGGGTAGTGGCTGACAATGTTCAAAGATGACTGCATACTAGGTGCCATAGGCAATACACCTGCTGACACATACATCCTACTGACAGGCCTCAAGGACACCAACAACTGGTGGTGGAGTCATGGCCTGACACTGCATGCCACGCAATGTGTACTCATACTCTTTTGGATGGACAAGGTACCTACATATTATCACATAGACAATAACCCACTGAGTACAGATAACGTAATCAGAGACCTGGTGACACTGCAATGCTGACTTCTCATTTGACACCCACGTTGCCGAAGTGGTTGGATGGACTTCCTACCTTGCCCACCTTATCATGAAGGGATTCATATCCACATCAAAAGGGGTCATTGTACCCTTATACTCCTCCCTTATCAGACCCATGACTGTATACTATGCCCCATTTGGTATGTACCTCACCTGGCACTTGCAACAGCTAGGGGGACCCCATGAGTACATCACCAGGGGGATCAAGAGTCTGCAACAACTGTCATATGCTGCCAGACTAACGTAACTCATGCTCTATTCCATAGCATACTGCCTATGTAGGGGTGATCTGTGCCTGATGTAGTAGGCCATGTCCAATCTTGTAGTGATGGACATGTTACACCTCATACAATCCAAATCCATCAGAAGCACAACAGCTACGAATTTAAACCTCAGCACACATATGAATAGGACATACTGCAGGGTCAGATCCATCACTAAGAGGCTTCCCATACTGTGGAACAGGATCCCAGTTCATGTTAGGCAGAGCCCTCACTGACACTCTTCATGTGCATTCTTGACTAGTGGATGGGAGATCATAGGTTTACAGCAGGGGTCTTCTCTGGGTCACTACTAGACAGAGGCGCAGGTTTCTAAATCTATTTTATACACTGTCTGCAGATAGCCTAGTACTATACTATGCCACTGTGAAACTATATCTGTCTATGTATTTCTACATCCCTCTCTATCTATGTATACACATATGCATATTATATATATATATATATATATATATATATATATATATATATATATATATATATACATACATATCTCGATATACATACATATACACATGTTAGATATATATATATATATATATATATATATATATATATCGAGAAATAAACAATCCCAGCAAAGCAGAAACAGCTCAAAGTGTGTTTAAGTCTTTTAGGTTCACTTTAATCTGTGAAAGCGCTTACGTTTCTTGATTAAAAGCTTGTGGTTTTATCAGCAGAATTGCTTTATTCTTTGGAGAATTTTGAAGTGCTTTATTTTTGGTGAACCTTGAAGTGAACCTAAAAGACTTAAACACACTTTGAGCTGTTTCTGCTTTTCTGGGATTGTTTATTTCTCGATTTCTACATTGGCCTTGGGTTTGTTTGTTCACTTATATATATATATATATATATATATATATATATATATATATACACATATATATATATATATATATATATATATATATATATAAATATATATATATATATATATATATATACTCCTTTTTAGTTCCACATATGTACACACACAGTAACGTACTGCTGAATATCCATTACTGTACAACCTACTTGTACATTGCACTACAACCTACATTGCTATGTGCACATAGCTACCATCACATACATATGTATGTGGAGCCTTCAGTGACAGTTTCAGTATGTCCCCGGCCCTATGCACATCTTCATATACATAGATACAGACCAATAACACATCTGGAGGGTTCACAGTATGTAGAGTATTATAGTAGTACTTTACATTACCTGTGTTTGTTACTGCTGTTTGTGTAGGCTTGCAGTTGCTTGGCCTGCTGTCTGCCTCTTTGCCTTGATGGTTTCCGGTTTGTTATTTCTTTCTCTTTCTTTCTTTCTTTCTTTCTTTCTTTCTTTCTTTCTTTCTTTCTTTCTTTTTTTTGGTTTTCTCTCTCTCTCCCTCTCTCTCTCTACCTCCAGCGGGTGCAATGACAGTATTGCATGTGTGGACTGGGAGTACAGGATGCTTTTGTAGGTATCTGCACATGTCCATGTGATGGCCTCTGCACCAGTTGTTAGCCAGCATTTACTAATTGCATGCAGCCTGTTGTGTAGTGATTGCAGTTCTCACTGTGATTACAGGCCTGTGCTATAAAAAGGTCTGTTAGGTAGGCGTAGCCCTTTCAGATTATCAGGGTGGGGACCATGCTGGTTTTCTGTGGACACTGTTCTGTGAGTGTAAGGGTTGGTATGTCTCTCATATTTCAGACTGTGTTGTAGACACTGCAATGCATGTTGTTCTGTAAGCTACTGTTAGTACATTTGGCAGGGTGTCAGTGAGGCACAGTTGACATTTGTTTTCACATCAGGGACATCCCTGTAACATAGTCACAGTTGCTATGTCTGAACTCTTAACTATTCAACTATGGCTGTGTTTATCCTGCTCTGAGTATGTGTGTGGCTTGCCAGATGCTACTGTGACATTATTATCTAGTAGCTACCAACTAACATGACTGTTTCTCAGCACATAGTACTATTTTACAAATCCACTAGATTTGACAGTAAATATACATGACATGCTTTGTGTGCTAGACTTGTAGATTCCCTTTAAATTCATTCCTGCTATGTTATGATATATTTCTTTCAGCACAATGTTCTTGTATAGCACTCATGGCTTTGAGGTAAGTCATGCAGACTAGTGTTTCCAAGGTCCTGGGTTCGAGACTGAAGGAGGTATTTTATTTTGCTGCTGAGAAAACTACAGGCCTTGTCATTCAGAGTGACTAAGGCACCTTTAAGCAGTTGTAAGCGGGTTAGCGGTGGTTTGCGTGGAGGTCACGCATGCGCACTGCCGCTTAGCTTCGCACACAGAAGCACACACCTGCTTACTACTGCTTAAAAGTGCTTACTCTCACGCACACCCGCGCTATTTTCTTTGAAAGAAAAGAAAATGGGGAGATAGGAAAGTGGTGAAAAAGGGATCACAAAGAGGGTAAAACAGTAGGGAAACAAGCTCGGGTTTTGCAGGAGGGATGTAGGTAAGGCCCATAGCTGCCCATTTCTTTGTCAGCAACAGATGTGCATATGTTTGTAATTTGGTGTGACATTTGAAACCTTCCACCCCTGAGAGAGGTATAAGGACAACAATAATACTTGTTGTACAGCCAATTGTAATTGACAGCTTACATGTCCAGCAGACATGTGTGCAAAATGGGCAGCTATGTATGGGGCGTAATTTTTATGTGGGTACAGAGTGCCCTTTTTTTTTTTTTTTCAGATGAGAGTGGTATGTCAGGTACAGGAAGTCGGTATAGCTGGGGAGGTAGGTTGGGTAGGTTAACAGACAAGACAAACAAGATGCATACAGGGGCGGGGTATGACACATGTGGGGGAGTTTACACAATTGATGGGGACGGATGTTTGGATATCTCGAGCCCATGAGCCCACAGATGACAACAGTGGAACTGAGATCCCCACCCATGGGCAGTTGCCACTGTGCCTTCACTGCCCAGGACGGGGCTGTGCTGGGGGATGTGTAGGCCGGGCAGCAGGCACACCCGTGAGTTGTGCCACCCATGCCTCAAGCTGGCGTAGGGTCCCAAGCACAGCGTGCCAGATCTCCCTACGCACCACAGTCCGGACACTATTTTATTTTATTTATTTTACATTTGTTGACCGGGCTAGTCTAGCTGGATATATGTCCGTTTTCAGTAGAGGCCCGGGGAGAAAAGCTCCACACAAAACATGACAATGAAACATATTAATAATAAAAAAAAAATTACAAATTACAATAAGAAAAAATTAGTAAATAACATCATCAAATAGGTAAGGCACACCAAATATTGTAGAAAGAAAAGTACTAGGTCAATTTCAAAGCATCTCAAATTAAATGGCTAAAGTCTATGCAAAAAGGTTTAAACAATTAGTAGGAGGGAAGAGAAAAAAACAAAAGTAACAAGAGGTTAGAAAGGTGGAAAGAGAAAAATAAGACAGGAGAAGAGGGAGAGACAATAGTCTAGACAAGAGAAGAAGAAAAAGGACAGAAACGAGAAGAGGAGGGAGATGAGAGAAGTGTGTCAGTGCATAAAAGGAGTGCAAAGGGTAAGAGAGAAACTAGGAATATGCTTAGCTAATAAGCACAGCTTAAAGTTAAAGGTAGAGCAAAAAGGGGATATGGAAAGTTAGTCTGGAGCACTACATGAACAGAGCCAGTGATTTTGGAAGTACAGTTTGATTTTTTGTTTGAAGAAAGACAAGGAAGTGGTTAGAGTTATATCAGTGGGTAGCAGATTCCATGTTCTACCTATAGTATTAGTGAATAGAGAGTCGCCAGCTAAGTTATGGGACTTTATGGATTTGGTCATGAGTTTACAAGAGGATCGAAGGGAGGTAAGATTGTTATAAGGGATTAAAAGTTGTGAAAGTATAGGGGTGGTGTCAGGTTGGTACAATATCTTGTGGGCAATAGTAAGTTGTGAGATTGTAAGATAGTTTTGTAGTTCTAGCCAGCCTAAGATTTTCAAATTAAGACAGTGGTGGGTTCTGAAAGGGTTACCAGTGGCAAAGCAGGCAATGCTATTGTAGCAAGTTGCTAGTTTATTTAGGTTAGCCTTCTTAAGGTTTGTGAAGATAGGTGAGGCATAAAAGAGAGTAGATATAAGATGGGAGTGAGCAACAGTAGCTCTGGTAGATGGAGTGAGAAATGGTTTAATTCAGTATAAGGATCCTATTTTTCTGTTAACTGTTTTGATGGTGTTATTGATGTGTTGATCAAAACTGAGATTGTTATCAATGGTTACTTCTAGCAGTTTAGTTGTAGAGTCAGGAAAGATGACAGTGTTGTCGTTTGACAGGATGGTGAAATTTAATGGGGAGGTACGAGTGGTGGGGGTGAAGAGGAGACTTTAGTTTTTTTAGCATTAAGAAGGAGGTACCGTCTAGTAAACCATGTTTCTACTGTGTTAAAGGTATTCTGAGTTAGTGAGAGCAGATCTGAAGGGGTAGATGCTGAACAAATAATGGTGGAGTCATCAGCGTATTGGATGCAGCTAGCTTGAGGGATTACAGAGTGAAGATCATTTATGTAGAGGGAGAAGAGAAGTGGACCAAGAATTGAGCCCTGAGGGACTCCAATAGAAATGGGCAATAATGAAGAGATATGGTTGTCCCAAAGAATGGCTTGTTGTCTGTTACTTAGATAAGAACTAAACCATTTAATGGCAGGGTTATCAAATGAGAGGGATTCAAGGATGCTAATTAAAGAAGAGTGGTTAACCATGTCGAATGCTTTTGAGAGGTCAATGAAAAGAGCAGAGGAGAAAAGATTAGAGTTGCGATAGCTGTTGATGGTATCTACAAAGGAAAGGAGGGCAGTGGTGGTGCTGTGGTGAGGTCTAAAGCCATGTTGACAGTTAGCTATAATGTTGTGTAAAGAGAGATACTGTACAAGTTGCTGATGAATACATTTCTCCATAATCTTAGCTAAAGGTGAGAGAAGAGCAATTGGTCTAAAGTTAGAGTAGTCAATAGAGTTACCACCTTTGTGTAGTGGGATAATATGAGAGACTTTCCAGATATCAGGGATGGTTCCCTCTTGGATAGTTCTATTTATGAGTAAAGTTATTGGGTATGCAATTTCTTTAGCAGCCTTTTGAAGAAAGAGAGAAGGGAGCTTATCAGTGGAGGGGGTACAAGGTTTCAGTTTGAGAATAAGCCTGTAGATGAAAGAGGTAGAGATGGGCTGAAGAGAGAAGTTATAGGAGGAGTATACTAGATTATTTGGAGGGTAAAAGTTATTGGTATTTAATTGTCTAGCAAGAGATTGGATAGTTTCAGTAAAAAAAGAGTTGAAAGCATTAGCAGTAAGGTAAGGGGTATTTGGGTCAACGTTTAGAGGGGAGGGAGTTTTGGCAGTTCCTGGGGACAGGAGTCTATTGATTGAAGACCAAAAATGTTTGGGTTTATTGAAATGAGTTTCTTGAAGTTCACAGTAGAACTTTCTTTTGTCAGTGATTATGGCTTTTTTGTAAGATTTCTAAGTTGGCGAAAGTGAAGAAAGTCAGAGTTGATTCTATGGCTTCTCCATTTGGCCCAAACTTTATTTTTAGTGAGAATTAATTTCTTAGTTTCAATTGAGAGCCATGGGGCTGTGTTGGACTTCATTGTAATGGAACGCTCAGGAGCATGTTTATCCAGGATGGAAAGGAAAGTAGAGTTAAAGAAAGATACTGCTTCATTAAGTGGAAGGGATTTTAGGAGGTTGCAGTGACATGTTCTGAGTTCATTTTGAAATAGGTCAATTTTAAAGTGTTTGGTAGAGCGTATTTTTCTTATGTTAGGGAGGTTTTCACAATCAGTCTTTTCTCTAGTGATATAAGTTAAGCAGTGGTCACTGAGGTCATCAGGCATAATTCCTACTTTATATGAGATGTTGACTTTGTTTGTGAGTATCCAGTCTAATATACTCTGTTTTTTATTTGGCTTATTAAGTCTTGTAGTAGAGGTAATGGATTGGGTAAAACCATTTAGGTTTATATGAGAGGAGGGATTTTCACTATTAATAGTATTCCAATCAATATTAAAGTCACCCAGAATAATAGTTTCTTGGGGGTAATTTGTGGAAACCCAACTGAGAAAGTCTTCTAAGATAGGTATATTGTTGCCTGGTGGTATATACATGCAGATGATGTAAAGGGCTTTCTTTGCATTTAGTTGGAGTTTAGTGATGATGGCTTCTGCTTTCCCATCCAGGGTTGGACAGGCTGGGAAGGTAGAGATATTAAAATTATTCTTGAAAAAAATTGCTACTCCACCACCCTTTCTTTTATAACGATCAAGCCTATGTAAATTATAGCCTTGGGGTAATATCTCAGTGTCTTTAGTGACTGGTTTTAGCCAGGTCTCTGAGAGGCAAAGAATGTCGAAATGGTGAGTATCTAGAAGGGCATGTAGGTAGGGTACTTTGTTGTTTACACTTCATATGTTAAGATGTCCTATAAGTAGGGTATTATTGAAGCTAGGCCTAGTTACTTGAGGGGAGGGATGTACAGGGCCAGGGTTGGGGTGAATGTCACCGTCTTGTAGAGTGGGATTATTATGTCTGGATGTGAAGTTGCTTTTAAGAGGGGTTAGTAGTTTCATTTTTTATTAGAGGGTAAGGCATAGCTGAGGTGAGAGTGCCTATGGAATCTGGGAAGGTGATAGCTTGGGGTGGAGGTAGAATTTAGGAATGAGGTAAGATAGGTGTGGAAAGTAGAAGTATGTTTCTGTATAAGGTTTGGCTGGATTTTAAGTGGGTGTTCTATGAAGGTAAGAAGGTAAGCTGAGAAAAGGGTGGTTGAGAGAAAAACTAAGAGTATAAACAGGGTAGGTAAGTAAAGAGTCATATTTACAAGCAAATAAGGTAGAGGTGGTTATAATGTAATAGTTATGGAATACGGTTAAAGAGATAGAGGTATAAAAATAAGCCAAAGGAAAGAGAGGTAACAGAAGGAGGAGAGGTAAGGATGTAAAAGGAAATAAAAGTAAAGGAATAGGTGGAGTGAATGAAAGGTTATAGTAAGAGAGGTAACAGAGGTAGAGGTAAGATGCTAATAATAGGAGAGGAGGGTAGGTAAATAGTAGAGGAAAGTGGGAGGAGGATGGAGGGAGTGCAGATGGGAGGAGTTCAGGTCTTAGCGGGAAGGAACAGGATAGGAGGGTAAGGAAAGGGGTGGGACCAGAGAAGTATAAGGGTAGGACCACTGGGGGTGGGTTGGAATTGGGGGTAGGGAGGGGAGCGGAGTGAGCCCGCAGGGTGAACGGAGCAGGATGCACAGAGTCTACTAGAGAGGAAGGAAAAACTATCAGAGAAAGCTAGCTGAGTCAAGGTAAGAGAAAGGTAGCTTAAGGAGAAGAGGGTCAGAGAGAGCTACAAAGGAGGAAAGGGATAGGAGTGAGAAAGGAAAAATAGGAAGACAAAGGTAGAAGAATATACTAGTACAGTAAGTATAGATAAGGGCAGAGTGATAACTAGAGGACAAAGAGCAGAGGTACAGTAAAGAGTCACAGAGGCACTCAGGCACTACGGAGGGTGAGTGGATGTTCTCCTCCGGCCACGCTTGCAAAGGGGGGACGAGCCCCATCTCCTGCAGCGCTTCCACCCGCAGGTGGCACAGGGCCACCGGAGGAAGGTCCGGCCTGGGCACTACTGCCAGGTGCACTCGCCAGCTGAGGTGGGAGAGGTGGGTCCGCTGGAACCCGCCTTCCCTGTCATCCTATGTTTTGCATTATGTTATGACAGTTTGGGTTAGTAACATATAATACCATTCACAATTAGTTGTAACAGCATGCATTAGTATTCCCATTAACCAAACACCCATATATTCAAGCCATTGAACAGCAAGCATAACACATGCATAATTTGAACAGCAATACACAATCCAACAACATGCAGGGTTGATTGATGGCAACAAGCCATCAGGTTTGGATGTATAAACAGGGCAGATGCATCAACGTGCATGCAAATATGTATGAACTAACGGGACAAATGTCCAGGGGTGTTAATTGTGATTGCACATACCAATTTCACATGGAATGGATTATATGTGGTTATAGGGTAGGGTGAAGAAATATTTAATTAACAACTTCAAATACCAATACATATGCTGTACATTTCTACTAGCTGCAGATATATACAAACTACAGTTCTGCCTACAGTTTCCTATGTGATAACTACTTCAGGTTGGTGATAGGAATGTTACTGCTACATCAATATTCATTTCATTTTTATTCATACACATTCATATCTGGCTCTGTTCAGCTACATCATCCTGCTACATTTGCTTTATATAGCTATAGACAACTGTGGATGTTTGGTATTTCAGACAACCATACTATCTGCATATTGCAGACTGAGAGCAACATATCCAGATTTTGGGACACACATTCCAGCTGCAGTACTGTTTTCAACACATGTTGCTGTTTGGTTCTGCCTGTCACATTCATTTCATTCTGTACTGACTGCAGTATACTTTCTTCAGGAGTTATTACTACTTTATTGGTGGATTCATACCTCTTTCTTACACTCTCTCACTTGTTTTATTTTTACAATTCAGGATGGTACTTAATTCTAGGCTTTATTGACATGTTTTACCTGTAGTTATAACAATCCTTTCCAACAGTCTCACTTATGTCATGTTTCTGAATTTCAACAGGGATATATTTCACACATGTGTTTTACTCAGCTTCTGCAGCTGTACTTTTCAGCCTGCTGCAGGTTATGTGCTATTATATTACAGGTGGGACATCTTTATTTCAGACTTGTTTCATTTTTATGTTTGGATTACAGGCTGCATCACACTTTTGTAATCAAAGCAATACTTGCAAACCCTCTTACACTGTTACTTGCACATTTTATTAATTAGTGACTACACTGCACTCTTTTGCTAACTGTCATACTTATATATTTATTTACAGTTACAGGGAGAGAATTACTGACCTGCCTGGTGGCACAACAGCACCAGCCTAACGCCATAGGCTCAACGGTTTGCAGAACAGACACCTGCAGCTGTAATATAAATAAAGTAATATTGGAATACACATCTCCATAATATCAGCTAGGTTAATTTCTTACATAAATAATTACATGTAACTTACTCAGTAGTGGGGCGTTGGGCATTTGCCGGGCCTCCTGGATCCAATGGTTCAGTTGGTCCTGCTTCCGTCTCTTCAGGTCCGCATGGTGGTGATGGACCTGCTCACCAGTCCTTGGTATTCCTGTGGCACTGGTGAGATCATGTGCCAAACAGTCCCACGCCTCAGCCCTATATGCTCCCCAGAGGACCTGGCCCTGCATGAGTTGGGCCTCATGATTATGGACGAGGAGCCAAACCATATATTTGGACACCTCAATGCCCCACCTCTGTGCTTGGAAGCAACTACCCTCTCCTACACCTGACATCCTGGCTGCAAGTCGGCTCTACAATCGGTTATGCTGTGTATTCCCGCCTATGGGGCTTATACATGCCGTTTTTCCTGCACCTATCTGTGATTGGCCATTTTGGAATTGTATCAGCTTCACAAAACCTGCTTTGTCATGCTCCTCTTTCTATTCATTCCTATACATATGCTATTACTGCATTTCTAAGTGCAGCTGTCATGGCTTAGTGGTTCAGTACTTTGACTATGGGGCATGGTATCCTGAGTTCGAACCTGGCCATTGCTTTTTATATTTTATGACTGTCTACACAGGCTAGGAGATGTGTCTGTGTAAAGGCAGTTTTGATACAGCTTGTTCAACGTTGCCCGTCGGTTAGCTTGTTAGCGCGGTGCACAGCTCCACGCAAACGGATCACGCTGGTTTACGCATCGTTTGGCTGTCAACATGCATATTACGCTCAGCTCAGCTACAGGCACACAGTTTCAGCGTGTTAAAACACTGCTCAACCCTGGGCACTCATTCTACACCTATTAAACCACTGCTCACCTACGGGCACTCATTTTACACCTGTTAAAACACTGTTCACCTACGGGCACTCATTTTACACCTGTTAAAACACTGCTCACCTACAAGCAGATATCCTCAACTTGTTAGACTGTAGCTCAGCTATGGGCACATCTGACATTTTTTTTTCTCTCACATTTCTTCAAAATACATGGCCCGTTTCATTACATTTTACATAAAATATAATTTTATATATGTACATATATGTCAGGGACTTGTTTCGTGCTTATTTCACTAATAATAAAAATTGATGTTGTGGGGCTCAAACCATGACTGCCTCCTCTTCAGCCGACGTCTCTACCAGTACGCTATTGCGTCTTGGCTTACTTTGCATATTTAGTTCTTATATGCTTTTCCACTGACTGCTAACTGTGGCTAAGCGCCGGGCATGCCCATGCAAATGAGCGCACTCACGGGCAAATATCTTTACAACTTATAAAAAAAATATTAGATGTTCATTTCTACATTTTATGTTCATAGTCTGTAGGGGCATGTGTTGTGTTGTGTTTATTCACATTTACACGGACTCTGTCGTGGGGGTATACATTCGGGAGTTTTACTCTTCTGGGGGCGTGTCCGTTTGCATTGCTCGCCATACGTACATGCCCCCTACTGTCTTACATGGACCGTGTTAGCCTTAGGTGTGATTCAGCATGCCCTCATGCATATGCATGACATGCTGATGTCACACCATTTAACTGCAGCCTCCGTGTAAGCCTTGTAACTCTTACACGGAGGCTTTGTGAATCCTGCCCTAGGTATTTAATATGTTATATCACAGCACAACGTATATAATGGCTTTTTATTAGCGCATTAACATTTTAGCGTTATGAGAATTTTTAATAACACATTGTTGTTGAATGACCTCAACACTCTGTAGAAATATGAGGTAAATAGTCAACATGAATGTTTTTAGCAATATATGTTACATATTTATATGTTTCATGGTTATATGTCTGTACATTCATATTTTTATGTTATTTAGTGGGATTCCTTTAAGAGGGACATTGCAGATTAAGGTACACACGATGTGAGTGATGATTGGTTTTGCCTTAATTGTTTTAATCATAGTAATTACTTAAATGTGTCAAGAGTTTTGCATTTTCAAATTGATGTTCTGAAGAAGTTTGCTCAAGGAAGCAAACGAAAAGTGCTTTAACTCATTAAACTTTCTTGAACCCGTCAGTTGTTTTCGTGCTTTTGGCTGCCCCATTGCCTGCTTTCCTGGTTAGTTCAAGCATCTGGTTTAGACGAATTGGTTCTTTTTGTTGATGCAGTTTAGTACTATTACAGATTGAACAAGCTGAAATTTCCTTCTCAATATCTTTTGACACAGAAGGCCAAAATACTAGTCCGCTCACCCTTCTTTTGGTAGAATCAGTTCCTGGGTAACCCCAATGCAAGATCTTAATATACTCTTGCAAGGATTTTGGAACTAACACTTTTGGACCTTTCATGATGATACCATCTTCCATCAAAATCTCATCTCTAGAAGGAAAATCCTGCTCTACGTCTAGGGGTAAACAAGATTGCTTTGCAGGCCATCCTTGACTGATAAAATGATTGAGCTTCTGGGGAATTGGATCTGAAAGCATGTGATTTCTAAACTTATCAAGACATGCGGAAGAAAAATTTCTCATTTCCCATGACTTCCAAATCAAATTTTTCATCTTCATGCTGTTCAGTTTTTTTTTTCTGGGTGATCTGGATAGAGTATCAGCAAGAAAAAGAAGTTTGCCTTTTGTGTAGACCAAATTGAAATTGTACTTTTGCAATTTTAACATCATACGTTGCAATCTAGCTGGAGGTGAACACATAGGCTTTGTTTAAAATAGTAACCAGAGGTTGATGATCAGTCTCTATTTGAATAGGTCTCCCATAAATATAATCATGGAAATTCAAACATGCAAACACAATTGCCAAAAGCTCTTTTTCTATTTGGGCATACTGCATCTCAGTAAGGGTTAGAGATCTGGGCGCATAGGCTACTAGCCTGCCCTCTTGAACAATGACTGCACCAACTTTGAAGCATCAAAGGAAAGAGTTACAGGTTGTGGAACTCATAGTAAGTCAAAGTGGGTAGACTGGCAATTTTCTGTTTCAGGACATGAAATGCTCTTTGGTGTTGTTCCAACAAGGACCAGGTTATATTTTTGCACATCAGCTCTCTTAGCGGTGCTAAAAGTTCACTTAAATCAGGAATGAACTTGCCCAAATATTTGACTATGCCAAGTTTGTAAAGATGTGGCATTCTCAGGAGCTAGTATCTCAAGAATTGCAGCTTGCTTGGTCAGATAGGTTCATAGGTTCATAGGTAGGTACTAGGCTATCTACCCTTGGGCCTATACAAGCCTAGCCAAAAAAGTACCCTGGCTTTTGCCACCCAAGAAAATTATTTTCCTGTGCCCCTGTCGAGCAGAGCCACAGAGGTGATCCCTGGGGTGAATTTCCTATTTCCCATCCAATCATCAAGATTTTTCTTGAAGAGTGCTAATGAGGAGCTTTGTTTGATAGAGATAGGTAGTTTGTTCCAGAGTATGGGAAGTCTCTGGGACAGGAATCTATCCATCCAGCATGTTCTGTTTATTGTGGTGACAAGGTTTAGGTCCCTAGAGTGTATAGCTCTGAGGGAGAGGGATTTCTTTAAGTGAAGCATGTCCAACAGCTCTGGATTTGACATAGCTTTGTATGTTAGGCAGAGATCGCCTGTCTGGTCTTAAGCCTGAACTAGTAAACAAATTACCCACATAAGTAACTTCTTTCAGCCTGAATTTATATTTCTGAGGATGCAGCTTAAGATTCACTTTACAAGCATGTTCCAGAACTTTCCTGAGGATTCTATCATGTTTGACTTCACCATTGCCTTCAAACAGAATATCTTCTACTATAATAGCATATGGATAGCCAGAAAAAAAATTTGTTCCATTGCACGTTGAAGACTTCACTGTCAGAATTAATTCCAAATGGCACTCTCAAAAATCTGTACCTTCCAAATGGCATACTGAAAGTGGTTAGCAATGAAGATTTTCAATCAAGCAAAATTTGCCAAAATTAACTTTTTGCATCTAAGACAGAAAAAACAATGGCATTTGGCATGAAAGCAGCAACTTGTTCAATTGTATGCATTGGATGATGAGGTCATTTGAGTGTTTTATTCAAATCTCTTGGACCAATACATATTCTAATATCATCTGAGCCTTTCTTATAAGCTACCACTGTGGAGGATACCCATTCAGTTGGTTCTTCTACTGGACAAATTACTCCTAAATGCACCATTCTGTCTACCTCTGTTTTGATTTTGCCCTCCATTGCTACTGGAACATTCCGTCCTGTTCTGACAAGTGGGCATGCCTTGTGGTCTAACTTCATGGAGTACATGACTGGGAGTTTCCCAAGCTTGTTTTAAAAAATATCAGCATACTCAGAAAAGTATTCCATGTAAAATTTTCATTATTACATATGCTTACATGGTGGACTTCTTTATTAAATGAAAGTAGTCCCATTTTAAAACTATGGGTGGCCACAGTGGTGCAGCAGTTAGCATTGCTGCCTCACAGCAAGAGGTTCTCTGGTTCAATTCTCAGCTGGGGTGCCTTCTGTGCAGAGTCTGCATGTCCTCCCTGTGGTCGCGTGGGTTTCCTCTGGGTGCTCTGGTTTTCTCCCACATCCCAACGACATGCAGTAGGTGGATTGGACACTCTAATTTGGATCTAGGTGTGTGTGTGCATGTGTGTGCCTTCTGTGGAAGGCTGGGTGCCAAGCTGGCAACCCGACACCATAAAATTTCACTGCCAATCATGAGCGGACAGATGATCAACTGTGGCGACCCCCTGACCGGGAAAAGCCAAAAGAAGAAGAAGTACCATTTTAAAACTATCTTTGAGGCCTAACAATGACTGCACATGTTGTTTCACTAAGTAAAACTGCAAGTCATAGCTGTTCCTGGCAGAATAGCATAAAAGTGCTACTGAGCCTCTGATTAGAATCTCTTTACCACCATAAGCAACAATCTTTGCACACTTTGCCAAATCCAGTTTTTCAGCAGCTTTAACTTTAGCAAACATTTCTGCTGACATAACATTGCACTTTGAACCAGTATCTACTTTGAGCTCTACAAGTCTCCCATTAGTCAGAACAGTAAAAAATACTTTGCTGTTTGCCAGCAAATCTACTGCAGTGGTTGTTTTATCAAGCACGGACACACTATCAACATAAAAAGTAGGGTCACAGCTTTCTAATTGATCAACTTGCCTCTTTGAATGCTCTCTTTTAATAAAAAAATGTGCCTCTTTATATTTACAAATCTTTTAGAAATTATTCCATTCTTCACATCTGTGGTATTGCTGACCAAAAGCTAAGGACTTTTCTCGTTTGGGTTCATAGCTACCTCCACAATTATGACAGCTGACTATGAGGTTTGCCATGGGTTTTGCTGAGTCACCCTCTGTTTTACTGAGTGTGCCCTGGGTTTTACTGTAGCTGCTCTGGGTTTTGCTGTAGCAACCATAACTGTTGACCTGTATCTTTTAACCTTGTGCTGCATGCTATCAACATTAGCACTGGAAGAGACTGCAAGCATGCTTTTCTCATTTGTAAGCATATTTGTGCACTTTTCTGTAAGTTCATATATTTGACAAATCTCTATGGCATTGCTCAAAGTTAAATCACTGTCTCAAAGCAAAATCTTTCTCATTGCATCATTATTAACACCACACACAAGCCTGTCTTTTATCAGCCCATCTCTTAAATCACCAAATCTGCACATTCTTGCCTTATTTCTCAAGTCAGTTATATATGCTGCAAAAGTTTCACCAGGCTTTTGATTCCTTGTGTAAATATGTGCCTTTCCATTGAAATATTCATTTGTGGCTTGCACATTTCTCTAAATGTAGATTTCAAGCACCCAGGGTCTTCCCGCATTTCAGCCTGCACCACAATATGGCAGTCTTCCCCCTCCCCTGCATACACAGCAATGTGTACACAAATGAACGCTCTCTCTCTCTCAATGGCTTCTGAACCAGCTACATTCAGCAGTATAAATGCTTCTGTATGTGTGGCTTTATCAGAAAAAGCAGCCTGTGTGAAAATCTTATTCTTGCTCAAACACTCTCCAATTTTCAACAATATTGTTATCAAAACCAAATGAACCAGGTCTTCAAAATGCCTCTGTCATGCCAAACAAGTTGAAAACACACCAGGTACTTGCAATAATATTCAACTGTACAACAATCTCTTTATAATGACTGTACTCAGCAAAATGACTGTACTGTAATAATGCACACACTGCCAGCACTTTGCACACTTCATACACTTTGAATAGCTTTAGTGTGAAAAAGAAGCACATAGCAAAAAATACAGCTTTTTTCATTTTTTATACATTTTATGCAATTTGGAAATTATTTAAGCAATATTTTAAGTATTTTGGGTGCTCATCAATATATCGTAGTTTTGAACATTTTGTTTAATCAGAAATTTGTTTGAATGTTTTGAATGCTTCATTTTATATTCATCAAGTGAAAAATCATTTATATGAGTTTTAGTACCTGGAAATATCATTCTGACCTGTTTGCAAGCTGTTTAAGCATCATTTGATCCACTTCTGTATATTTCTCCAAATGTAACTGCATGCCTTATGGTTTTGAAGAAGTTTTACTTCGGATCCCACTTCTGACACCATGTTGCTCGTCTTGTGTATTCAAAGAAGACAATGAGGCTTTGATGCTCATTTAAGCTGTTTATTATACACAAACACATCAGGATGGATGACTGGAACATAAAACCTAAATGAAATAACTAACCGACTGACTGTTACACACATACATGCTTTCACTCCGGCTGCTCACTCAAAATGGCACTCTTGCTTGCATGTGCTCAGTACTTATATGCACATGCCCATGGACTGTAATGGCTCTTAAATGTATAATACACACTCTATTTTGCTTGTGTGTAGTACAACATAAGATGCTTTCTTTAATAACTGGATTTGCTATTTGTTAGATACTCTGAAGTGGTAAAATGTTTGTAACAGGCTTTATGTAAAAAGGGTAGTGGCATTTTAAGAATTGATTGATTACACTTAATGAGGACACATATATGTATATAAGTGATGAACTACTTTTCTCATTGTTCTGATGACGTCTTATGACGAAAGCGCTTGACCATTTTTACCTTGTGTTTTGTACTTGCTGTGCCTTCAGTGGCAGTTTTTACATAGTGTTTTTACACATTAAATGTTGGATTTTCTACCTTGGTCGCAGGATTATTGGCTACATAGAGTGGTATATTTTATTTTACTGGTGGCTCTTAAATGTATAATACGCACTCTGATCTATATCAACCATAAGCAATTTGAGGTTTCAGATTTAGAAGTAGACTTGTGTTAGGTACATGGATGAATAGAGGTACTGAGTGTGCTGCTCAGATTTTCTGCAGCTGTTGTTATGCAGGTAAAGCCATCACTCCTCATATAAGCCTTTGAATGTTTGGGAGTTTGCTAGGGTATACTTCCTGGTCTATGACACAAAAAGTACTTCTTCCATCTCTCACAGTTCATATGATGTCAGGTACAGTATGAATGACTTGGCATCTTCTGTGGCAAGGAGGTTGTACTCGCATTTTATGTGAGGACCATTACTACACTGATATCCCTGCTAGCAAGTGATACACCACATCCATTTTGTATGGTATGACATCACCAATATACTGGCATCCCTATTATCAGGTGATGCACCAAAGTAATTTTGGTTGATGTGACATCAGCAGTGAACTGACATACCTCTGTAAGTAGTTCACTGAAGTATAATCTCTGAATGAGCCATGGGGATATTTATCTTCTGCTATGGCTGCAACCATAGTTTACCAAATGATGCTGTCTAGTCACTGCCAAATGGCAGTTAACCTACCACATATGCCTAAATGAGCTGAAAGATGATACTGCCAGGTGCGTACCATCACATACCAGGAATATGCATATCTGGGCAAAATACCTGCTTTTTTATAGCTTCACAAAACACAGCCAGTACAACACACCAGGGTTTTAAGACATATAAGATGCTTTACACTTTTCAGAGGTTGTAAAAGGAAAGGGAACATCAGCTACGCAATGCCCTACTAAAAAAGGACATGCATACAAGCCAATAGTAGCTAACTCTATGGACATGCAACCTGTCCTTGTATTGCTCCACTCTTGTCTGCTGAGTGCCATGTGGTAAACTGTCTGTCTACATGTTCCTGTGTTGTTTTTCAACTACATGGATTTGTACTGCACTCTTCTAAGGCAAAGTCATTTATGCCATTCCTTGTACCCAGCCACACAGATCTAGCCGAGCACATTTCTTAAATTTCTGCTTGTGTATGGAAACCAGCACTGTGGAACATATTCAGCCACATGACAGAACAATGACATTTGCCTGCCGTGACATGTTCCCCCTACTGTATGCCACATCATCAAATTTAAACAATTGATATCCCAAGATCCAATATTCTCCTGCATATCTGTGGCTCCTGGCACCACATTTCTCAAAACAGGTGTCTGTGGTTGGTGGAGTGTGCTGTAACTGCCTGTGCACATGATAACTGCATGATTGCTGTCAAATCATGCATGTGTTATGACTTGATTTTTTCCATAGAACCAGGACCAAACAAAACTTCACTTTTATACCATCTATCAGTCTGTCTACTGCTCATTCAGCTATACTGAATGCTTGTATGGAGGTCTTTTGCTGTTGTGGCAGTGAAGACATGGTCATTGATGAAATGGTTTTCACTGTATAAATAACAGTCTTGTTTAAAACAATCTCATCATTGTGTTAGTGTGCACTTGCTCGCGGGTGCGTGCGTGTGTGTGTGTGTGTGTGTGTGTGTGTGTGTGTGTGTGTGTGTGTGTGTGTGTGTGTGTGTACATGTATACCTCTAGATGTGCAAAACCAGCAGATGTTTATACTTATGCACTGTGCTTTCACTTAACTTGTTCACAATGGTCTAGACTGTAACGGAAGGAGCTCTACAATAGTTAGCACTGGCACAAGAAACAGTCAGAACTGCCTTTTGGCACCACAGATCTTTCTTGGCTTGGAAAGCCAGTGATGAAAAAAATAATAGCAGCTGAGTAATCCAGTAACGTTGCTCAATCAGTAAGGTATTTGTAATTTCATCTGCCTACAACTGTCTTATGCCATTTTTATATTGAGGTTTTGAATGAGAATAACAGCAATTACTCCAACAGCATACATCTCAAATATTCAGTGCAATAATATATACACTTTGCACTAATCAGCAATACTTGCAAAAGTACAAACCGTGATGTGGCCATCTATTTCATTTGTTTAACAACGTGTAACTGTTTCAAAGTGATATCAGTGTGTGCTATCAATACTATTGTACAACATGCATTATATCTGTAAAATAAAACTACAGAAATGAGGCAAAATTAAGTAAATTGTTACTACAAACAAAATTACAAGAAAAGACTAACTAAGCAGCATGATAAATGTAGATCTTCAATTCAGAATTCACCCACTGCAGGAAGGTCACACTCTAATGAAAGTAATATTTGTTTTGTTTTCCCTATTTTTTCCAGCAAGGTCATTGGGTAGTACTTCATAGGGTTTCTCTGATGTAGCATAGTTTGCCCTCTAGACCAAACAACCCCAATCTGTCTGCATATTTTTTTTACCATTTTTCTTAGGTGCTTAATCCCCTCTATTCTGGGGTTAACAGGTTCCCACTCCAGTGATGTCTGCATACATCTCAACCTGCAGACAATGCAAATAAATAAAAAGCTTCTTGAAAGGTACGTACATACAGCCAAAAATCTGTACATCTAATTAGCAATAATTTTGACTACCAAATAACACATAACTCTTCTCCTACAAAAAATGATTACTACTCAGTGTTAATGCTACTTCACCGAATGCTTTATTTTTTCCAACTGCTTCATTAACTTTTAATTATCTGATAAGTATGCCCCAACCTTCACCTGTAGTTCCCTTTGTAAATATTCAGTTTCTACTTCTTCATCAGTGTCTGTTTACTCATTTTGGAGTTTACTGTTCCCTGATGCATGTTTGCCCTGGATTTATTCTGCTATTCTAGTTTTTGTCAAACTCCTTTCTATGTTTTCTGCTTTGTCTTGTATATCAATTCTACTGTATATCTTTGAGACATCAGAAAAAGATATATTTTTCCTTCCAGACTTTGTACAATGTAACTTATGTAGACCTTGAAATACAACCACATAATTTTTAAGTTAATCCTCCTGCTTTAAAAATAGGTGGAATTTATTGCATTCCTCTGTGTCAAACTGATTGTCAAATGGTTTGTCATATTTTACCTCTGTATTCCACACTCTAAGGCTTTTAATTTGTTACCAAAACCAACTGGAACACAAACATCTAACAAGGGACCACTAACGCCCAAGAATTCCACCACAATGTCTTTATTTTGTAGTTATTTTATTTATTTTACATTTGTTGACCGGGATAGTCTGATTGGATGCATGTCCATTTTTAGGGAAGGCCCGGGGAGAAAAGCTCCAAAGGTAAGCAGATACAGCATTACATAATACCAACATTACATATTACAAACAGACTATTTACAGTGATTACATAAGTAAGCAAGTTAAACAAGTTCCACAGGTTAGAGTAAATCAATAACGTAAATCAGGATTAAATTAAATTATACAGTAAACTTTTTAACAGCTTTTTTTATTAAACTGTTTATTCACAAATGGCCATACCAAGTCAAACACAGGCTATTTAATTTGTTCAGTAACTTTTTGTCGTTTATAGTGTCACTCTCCTAAATGAAACTTTAGTGGGGCTCATTTGTCACCTCCATTTATTGGCCATCCAGGTTGTCCAATCAAGCATCTCTATTAAATTTGTCTGATATAGCATAACTGTAATGAGGTCATAGTCAACTGCGTTAAGTACATCAATGGCTTCCACAGATGTCAGCATGTTCTTATTACTCAGTGACTCTATGATATTATTTACTACTGATATCAAACCGGTCTATGTCAAAGTGTCAAATGGCCAAATTGTTGAAACCTAGATGGTCGAGACCTATATGGTCAACAGTTCAGTTCATCAAACCATTCTGACTGAGATCTCAGTACAGCAGGGATCAAGAAATTTGGCCTTTCCTCACTGGAGTGTGACCTTGGAGTTGGTGTGTGTGTGTGTGTGTGTGTGTGTGTGTGTGTGTGTGTGTGTGTGTGTGTGTGTGTGTCTATATATATATATATATACATATATATATATATATATATATATATATATATATATATATAGATATAGATAGATATATAGATATATATATATATATATATATATATATATATATATATATATATATATATATATATATATATATAATTAACAGGGGGTGTGGGGATACAAAGAGTTTGCCCTTTCCCCTCTGTACTGTGATCTTGGAGTTGGTATATATAATTAGCAGTGGGTGTGGCGGTATAGGGGGGGGTTTGCCCTTACCCCACTGAAGTGTGATCTCGGAGCTGATATATATAATTAGCAGGGGTTGTGGTGGTGCAGGGAGTTTGCACTTACTGCACTGTAGTGTAATCTTAGAGTTGGTATATATATATATATATATATATATATATATATATATATATATATATATATAAATATATATATATATATATATATATATATATATATATATATATATATATATATATATATATATATATATATACAATTAGCATGGGTTATGAGAGTGCAGAGCAGCTTGCCCCATAAAAGCATTGTTTGTGTTATTTGTGGGTATAGCTTGGGTTTATGTTGTTTGTTGACAGACTGAATTGTTGACCATGTAATCTCGACTGTATGAGTTTCGACAATTTGGCTGTTCGATGCTTTGACATAGATCCACATTAAACTCCTGATCTTATAAGTGTCAGACTCTGTTTTGTTTCCAGTAGTGTGGAAGGGAATTGGATCCACTGGCCTATGCCTGAGTGTTTAAAAGAATCAAGTCTGAATTCTGTTTCTCCTGTAATCGGCCCAAGCCATGTGGCTGTCTTGATCAGAATTAGTCATATGCCAAAACAGAGAAGGCGTTCTACAGTCCCTTCTGAAATGCAAATATGTCTCTACTTTTCACATCCTGAGTGTATCATTAAAAAATGTGCTTGTAACTCATTTTATAAATAATTTTGATTTACAGGAACAATATGTGAAATCTATATTTTTTGAGCCAGAACTTTTGTGTGCTATCTCTGAGTCACTATCTCTTAAATCCAGCCTCTGCCAAAAGGAAGACCCTAGCAAACATTTTTGTTTCATAGGTTCATAGGTTCATAGGTTCATAGGTTCATAGGTTGGTACTAGGCTATCAGCCCTAGGGCCTATACAAGCCTAGCCATAACAATTCCCTGGCTATTTCTTCCCACATTATTTACTTTCCTGGACCCCTGTCTAGCAGGGCAACTGACGTGATCCCTGGGGTGAATTTCCTTTCTCCCATCCAGTCGTCAAGGTTCCTTTTGAAGAGGTCCAAAGAGGCACTCTGCTTGACATGTATGGGCAATCTATTCCAGAGTCTGGGGAGTCTCTGGGTCAGGAACCTATCCCTCCAGCATGTTTTGTTTATTGTGATGACAAGGTTTAGATCCCTGGAGCGTGTAGCTCTGAGGGATTGGGATTTCTTTAAGTGTAGCATGTCCAACAGCTCTGGGTTTGACATGGCCTTGTATGTTAAGCAGAGATCGCCTCTGAGTAGACGATATGCGACAGAGTATAGCTGGAGTTTTTTAAGGCGGTCAGTGTAGGGCATCTGCTTTAGGCCTGTGATTCTTTTAGTGAGGTATTTCTGAGGCCTTTCCAGTTGTTGCAGATGTCTTGAGAGGTACATACCAAATGGGGCGTTGTATTCTATAATGGGTCTAATGAGGGATGAGTACAGTGGGACAATGACCTCCTTTTTTCTGGATGAAAAGCCCTTCGTGATGAGGTGGGCCACATAGAAGGATTTCCTGACTGTTGTGGCGATGTGGTTATCGAACGTGAGACCACTGTCCACCTGTGTCCCTAAGTCTCTTATCACACTTTCTGTGTTTAGTGTACTGCCACCTATATGGTAATTCATGGATACATGTTTTTTCCCAAAGGGGATAACAATACATTTCTTGGCATTGAGCTTGAGCCCATGGCTCTGGCACCAAGCATCTGTTTCTGTTAGGCCCTTTTGTAGAGTATCCACATCATTTGGGGATTCAATAATGGCTCCCAGTTTGCAGTCATCTGCAAACTTTGTTAGCCAGAGTCCCTTAGTGTTGACCTGTACTTCAGAGAAGTAGATGCCAAACAAGAGCGGCCCCAGGACTGAACCCTGAGGTACTCCACTTGTCACTTGTCTGGAGCTGGATTTGGAGTCAGCTACTTTTATAGTGTGGGTTCTATCAGTAAGCCATTTAGCAACCCATTGGGTGACATAGGGATTAATGCCCAACTTAGTAAGTTTATCTATGATTCCAGAGTGGGGGATGGTGTCAAAGGCCTTGGCAAGGTCTAGATAGGCTGTGTGGACCACCTTACCCTTGTCCATGGCTCTGGAGACTGATTCAAAGAAGTTAATCAGGTTCAGGAGACAAGATCGGCCCTTCAGCCTTTCCCACAGTAGACATTCCTCTAAGGCTCAGTAAAATAAAAGATTATAATAACATTATGTTGACTGCTTTATGAGAAAGAATAAGAAAGTATACTATAAATGTATGTCAGACTTTGTGAATTCAAGCATGTAGAGTTACTATTTTCATGCACCTTGAATTTATGTTCTAACATAATTATATTGCATCTTGCATCTACAAAATCTGTCAGATCTTCAGTCCTACCCAAAACAATTACTCATCCAGGAAGCTTATTTGTAGCTTCAGTTGTGGTATCTCTATAATGTGACCATTGGGTAGGAGCTGAAAAATTATGTATTCACATTTCAGTAAGTTCACTTAATTAAGAGGCTGATGTCTGCGTGGTCAAGGTTCTATACATTAGGGTTCTTAGAAGTTCCAATAAAATACCTGGGGATACCTGAGGCTGAAAGGGGCAGACGTTATAATTAGTGGTTTTAGTTCAGGCATTTGTAGTTTTGTGATAGACTTTTACTGTGATTTATACATTTTTAAGCGTCTATATTAGAACATCGAAGTTTCAAAACTTCGAATGTTCTAATTTTGACCACTATTCAGTGAAAGCTGAAAACATCGAACATACAGAACAGCGATTTTTTTCCTAGGGAAAAAATTTGCTGTTCCAAAACACATACACACAACACAAGCACACCAAACAAACAGCAATCCACACACATACACCTAAAATCTTACACCTAACCCTACACTAAACTATACACACACCACTAAGTATCCACTTACCTTAACCCAAACCCTAACCCTAAGATTTGTCACTATCGCACACTCACCTCACTCGCACCCTAACCCTAGCTCACCTACCCCACCCTAACCCTCACGTCCATACAATCGCACACTTACCTAACCTGCACCCTAACCCTAACTCACCTAACCCTTACGTCCACACAATTGCACACATACCTAACCCACGCCCTAACCCTAACTCACCTAACCCACCCTAACCCTCACGTCCAAACAATCGCACACATACCTAACCCGCACCCTAACTAACCTAACCCACACTCAATCGCACACTTACATGAACCCGACCCCGTAACGTTCCACCACAGCGCTGAAAATACTGAAGCAGCAGAAATGGACAACCAAATTCTTTCCCTAGGAAAAAATTTGGTTTTCTGTTGCTTCGATATTTTCAGTTTTCGCTGAATAGGGGTCGATATTAGAACATTCGAAGTTTTGAAACTTCGATGTTCTAATATAGACCCTCTTTTAATAAGGTGCCCAGGCATGTTCACAGTATTCTTAGTGTGGTCCAGCCACACATGTATGGTGTATAAAAGCATGTGCTTCTATAATCCTTCAGTCTGTGAATGTTATATAATGTAACAATGTTGCAGTCATAAAAACGATGTTATATAAAATCATAATACTGGTGATTTAACGATTTGTTTGCGTATTTTATCCTGTACAATACTGTTGCTCTCGCTACACCTTGTTTCCTTAACATAAGGCAGACACAGTTACTTTAACATCATAATTCAGTACTTTGTTATGGGATTAGCCTTCAAACTTAATTCTATTACACAAATGGAACTGTATTTTGTGAAATATTTCCTATCTATGGTATTTTGTACTTATATACGACATTGTCTGCACAACAAAATCATTAATTGGGTTTTATATAATCTGTTACATGTACAACACACTATTTTAAACCATCCCTTAGTGGTTCACCTGTCCAATGTTTTCATTTTGTTATATTTCTGCTGGTAGGGCTCTGTCTGTTTCTTCTTTTGGATGTGTGGGTAAAATGAAATGTGCCGTTATTGCAATCCAAACTGGCAGCACTTTTCATGGAAAGAATTCCATTTCATTTATGTGAATCAGTTCTTTTTGCTGAGTATGTTAATTTTTTTTTAAATAATCATTTCTTGCTTACAGCTTAACATAGTGCCACATGTCAGGGTTATATGAAATTCCATAAATCATGCACAACACAATCTTTTTTAAACTAATACCAGAGGGTAAAATACCCAGCCTGTCTAATGTATAGCCAGTTCCCAATGATTTATATCTTACTCTGAGTACACAGCTTAGACATTTATTTATTATTTGTTTATTTTGTTTTTCTTTTCTTTACAGGGTTTGTACAACTGAGTTTAATAAAAAAAAATTTAATTAAAAAAAACACTTTTTCAGTTCCAATATATTACAATAATTTTTAAGCAAACATTCAGTAATATACACAGACACTAAGTAATATACACTAACAGTTGCACATTAATTTGCTAATTAGATTAAATGAATGTGAAATGAAAGTAGCTGTTACAGTATAGTAGATGGTGAACATTGAGCCTTTGATGTGGTGTATTAGTTTGTCAGACAGATAATAGATAACAGATTATGTGATTAATGTTTAGAAATTCAAAGAAATAGAGGTGAGGGAAGGAACAAGGTAGGGCAGAAAATATTAATATTGTAGTTAGGTGCTGGGGTATAAAGAGGTTCATAAATAATTATATATATATATATATATATATAGCTTTCATAAGGTTATATTACAAAAGCTTTGATTATAGCTGGAAGACACTAGCAAAACTAGTCTAGTGTTGACAGTTACTAGTTGTGTGGCATACGACTCTGAATTAAGAGAAATGGTTTAATGATATGACTGGCTGAAGATAAGACAGTGGCATTTATCCTGGAGATTAGAATGACCTGCAGTATTAGATGATTTGGTTATAATGATTAGTGATTTCTTTTTCTGTAGTGCATAAAATTATTTTGGGGAGAAGTGCTGGATTCAGTTGTTAAAGGTGGGGCTATTTTTTGGCTTATACAGAAGTCTGTGTATCGTAGTTAGCTGAGAAAGAGTTAGGTGATGTTATAGTTCTAATCAGTTTAATTTTCTGTGAGCTAGGCAGTGGTATGTTCTACTGTTATTGTTCTGCAAATCTGGTTATTTTATTATAACATTGCTGTAGTTTGGACAGTTGTGAGACTTGAAGTTTAATGTAGATCAGGGTAGCATAGAGGAGAGATGGCACTATGAAAGCAGAGGCTATATGTCTTCTGGCCATGTCAGTGAGGTAGGTTGTTACTCTGTATAATTTACCTAGCCTAGCATTTGATGATTTTTTTTAACCATGTCTGACACATGGTAGTCAATTTTCAACTGGTCATCTGTGATGGCAAGATGTGTTTTGGAGTAAAAAGTAGTAATTTAGTTCTTTTAGGGTTAATAGTAGTTGTGAATTATTTAGTCATGTTTCAGTTGATAAGAAGGATTGTTGTATAATATTTATTTATTTATTTATTGGCATTTGATTACCAGCAACATCCGACGGAGTAGGAGTCCATTTTCGGCGGATGCCTGGGAAGAAAAGCTCCAAAGTATTACAAACCATTTTAAGAAGAATACATTTTACAGTCTTTAAAATAATACAAAAAGCAACTACAGTTTAAATATAGTAGAGAGTCGATTATCCAAACTAACTGGGACCTAGGGTAGTTTGCATAATCAAATTGTTCAGATAATCAAACATATAATTGAACCCGATAAAAAAACTTCTAAACATTTTTCATTCTAGATTAGAGTTTAGAGAATGAGACTGATGAAGTATATTAAACCTTATTAACCTTATTAACCTTATACTAAACCTTATTAACCTTATACTAAACCTTATTAACCTTATTAACCTTATACTAAACCTTATTAAGGGGTCATATAGCATTCAGCCTTAATGAACATTTTAAGACTGAAATGGTTAAAACATTAATTGCAGTTGCAAATCAAATCTAAATTTCATTATGTAAAAATCTAGATTCAGTAAACCAGTGCTGCTGTCTTTAGAAGAAGGCAGAGTTTCCAGGGCTAAGACTGTAAGACTGTAAAAGCTAAAAGAAAAATCTTGCCAACTAGACTTTCCACTGTGAGTCCATAAAACCTCTTGCATTAGAGGTAACATGGGATATATACACATGATCCCTTAAGGACATCAGGTGTTTCAGCTATATGGCAGTTCTGAATGTCCATGACTTTTTTTCCTTTTTCAGTCTGTTATGGACAACAAGGCCTGAATTTGTCCATAACAAACTTAAAAAGGAAAAAAGCCATGGACATTCAGAACTGCCGTATAGCTAAAACATCAGATGTTCTTAATGGGTTATTTGCATATATTCCCCTGTTATCTCTAATGGAAAAGGTTTTAAGGAATCACATAGTGGAAAGCCTATCTTGGCTAGATTTTTCTTTTAATTTTTTACTGATTGGTTTGTCTGTGTGACCTTGTTACTCATTGTTTTAGGGCTAAGAATTATATCAGCAATGTCTCCTATATACAGAGAGTCTTTCTATAATCCCTTAACTTGACGGGGGTTTGGTTGAACAGTTTTACACTAATGCAGAATGTCTGATGTCTGCTTGCCCCCTTCAAGTCAGGTATCTTATCAAACTCTGATAAGGCTGCAGTTTATGCCATACTGCTATAGCAACTAGCATCCGAATACAGATGAGTCGCCATATCTACCCTTGACAAAACTTCTACTCTGATACCAATGGCTCTAATCAAAGAGCTAAATTCTTAGCTAGGAACTTATTTTCCAATGCTAGTAGGGAAATTGGGTGATAATTCCTAAGTGATAACTTATCTTTCCCTGTTTTAGGATAATAACAACCTATATCAGCCTTAACAGAGCCTGGAACATTTCTCCTTTTTGTTTATCACAGAGGCTATGCAAAGTCACACTTGTATTCCACCTTTAAAAAGTCTGTGATGATGCCTTCATCCCCTCTGAGTAATTCAGGGTCATACAATATTAGTTGAGCTCAAGTTCATGCTAGAGACCAACACATACCAGTATGTTTTGTTACTCCCACTCAGAAAGATAGTCATTTTTCTACCTCTCCATCTCTGTGAATATCCAAGCTCACTTTTGACGGCAAGCTAATGGCATGAAATGCAAAAATGTAATTTTACACACACACACACACACACACTCACACACACACACACACACGTACATGCACACACGCGCATGCTCACACACACACATACATGCTCGCGCGCACACACGCACACATGAACACACACACGCACCATAATAGAAGCTACTGGCCTAAACTTTGGCAGGCCATGTGATAACCCCGTGTTCATTTCCAGGTTCAGATCACCAGTAAAACAGATGGATGTTTCTTCTCTATGGAAATACTTCTTATTAATCCAATTCTGTGATGTGGCACTTAAAGAAAGCTGCTGCAATTTTCAGTAAAATACATTCATTTTTACATGATCATATATTCAACCAAGATAAAAGAATAACATTGTCCTTTCTGCACGCATTGAGGTAGGTTTTACAGATGCCATAATCATAGGTTCATAGGTTCATAGGTTCATACTAGGCTATCTGCCCTAGGGCATTTATAAGCCTAGCCAGAATGTGTTTGGCTTTCGCAACCCATTTTAAATTTATTTTGCTATGCCCTTTTTCGAGGTTAGTATACTGTGCCTCTGTCTAACAGTGACACTGAAGTGATACCCGGGGTAAACCTATGATCTCCCATCCACTCATCAAGATTCCTCTTGAAGAGAGTCAATGAGGGACTCTGCCTAATCTGGACTGGGATTTTATTCCAGAGTGAAGGGAGCCTCTGGGTTATGAATCTGTCCCTCCAGCATGTCCTATTTATTTCAGTGCTGAGGTTCAAGTCTCTCGAGCACGTAGCTCGATGGGATTTGGATTTTCTGAGGTGCAGCATGTCCATTAATTCTGGGTTGGACATGGCTTTAAACATCAGGCACAGATTGCCTCTGAACAGGTGGTATGCCACTGAGTAGAGCTGGAGTTTCTTTAACCTGGCAGCATATGACATCTGTTTGAGCCCTTTGATCCTCTTGGTGAGGTACTTTTGGGGTCTTTCCAGTTGCTGCAGGTGTCTGGTAAGGTACATCCCAAAAGGGGCATTGTACTCAATTATGGGCCTGATGAGGGATGAGTAAAGAGGCACGATGACCTCCCCTGATCTAGATGTGAATCCCTTCATGATTAGGTGGGCTATATAAAATGTTTTTCTAAACACTTTGGCCACGTGGTTGTCAAATGAGAGATTGCTATCAACTTGGGTCCCCAGGTCCCTAATTACTTCTTCTGTACTTAATGAATTACCACCTATGTGGTAATTTGTGGGCACTTTGTTTTTGCCAAAGGGGATGACTATACACTTTTTGGCATTTAGCTTGAGGCCATGGCTCTGGCACCAGTTGTCTGTTTCTATGAAGCCCTTTTGGAGGATGCTTGTGTCGGCTGGCGAGTCGATTATGGCACCCAGTTTGCAGTCATCTGCGAACTTGGTCAGCCACAGTCCTTCCGTGTTGGCCTGTACCTCCGAAAAATATATACCGAACAAGAGAGGTCCCAGGACTGAGCCTTGTGGGACACCGCTTGTAACTGGTTTGGAGTCTGACATGTCTCCAGCAATTCTAACCATGTGGGTTCTATCCTTGAGCCAGTTTGCAATCCATCTAGTGACATAGGGGTTTATATTTAAGCTGGTGAGCTTATCTATAATGCCCGAGTGGGGTATTGTATCGAAGGCTTTTGCGAGGTCCAGGTAGGCTGTGTGGACCACCTTCCCCTCGTCAATGGCCTTGGTGACTGTTTCAAAGAAATCAACCAGGTTTAAGAGGCAGGATCTGCCCTTAACAAAGCCAAACTGGGTAGGATCCAGTGCCTGTAGGTCCCCAATATCTTTATTTATGAGGTCTATGATGATCCTTTCCATAGCTTTGCAGACCAAGCTAGTCAGGCTTATGGGGCGATAGTTTCCAGGATCCGTTGAGGCACCACCTTTATGGAGAGGGACCACTGTTGCTGTACGCCACTCTTTGGGCACATATCCTGTAGTAAGGCTGAGATTGAACAGTAGTTTTATGTTTGGGTTTAGCTCTTCTTGGAGTTCATGTAGGACGCAGCCCGGGACACCGTCTGGTCCCATTGATGCTGTGTTTTTTGCTTTGGAGAGGGTTGCTCTTACCTGAGCATCTGAGATGTCAGAGGGGCAGCACTCTGCTGGGATAGATATTTGCCCTTTTGGTGGGGAGGGGGGGGAGAAGTTTGCACTGAACCTGTCAGCTAGGATGTTGGCAATGTCTGTGGGTTCAGTGTATTTTTTGTCATTTTGGACTAATTCTGAGCATATCTGGGAATTCCCACCCAGGTTCCTAACATAACTAAAGAAAGCCTTGTGATTATCCTTGGTGTCCTGTGCAATTTTTCTCTCGAAGCTGGCCTTAGACAATTTTATGAGTGCCCGTAGTTTTTTGCTAATACTGATCAGTGACGCCTTCCCTTTTTGGGATTTTGCTCTATCATTTAGTAGCTTCCTCCATCTATTGTATAGTTTGTTTATGGCTGGGGTCCACCAGACAAGACGTCTGCCTTTGGAGGATTGGGTCTTGGTTTTATTTAGCAAGGCTTTCAGGACTGGCCACATCTATACACAAAATTGAATACTCTCACATGAAAAGCAATCACTCATTGTCTACTGTGACATCCCCATTCTGGGCCAGTAATCAGGGAGCCTGAATTCTCACCACTTGACACCGAAAAGGGATGTTCACTTGGAAGAAAAATGGATGCACTCAGTATTTCCAGATGCAACAATCTGCATCAAGCACAGTTTCCCTTAAGAGCACACGGGGAACACACTCAGTCCTGGGGCTGGTTTTTCTTTCTTTCCAGATCCTCAGTAAAACTCACCACTGGCACGGAGGCACAGATATAGAGTTGAAGGTTGTTAGAGCTGCCAGAATGATTTCAGATAAGTATGATTTTATTAGGGAATGTGACAACATAGGAAAAATGTTCTCCAGTAGAGGGTATCCTGACAGTTTAATTAAAGAGATGATGTATGAAGTGCAGGCTAAAAGAACTAATGGGCACTTCTTGCCCCTTTTGGGTGGGGGCATGATGTTTAGATTGAGTAATGACACCACAAACATGCTTACCACTGAACTACCTGGCATTAACTTTTTGTTTACATATAGTGTGGACCATGAAGCTATTAGGAATATAGTAGTTAAGAATTGGAGTATCATCTTAGAAGACAGAGCGTTAGTTAAAGTAGTAGGAACGCACCCAAAATTTACATATAGAAGGGGGGGTTAATCTTAAAAATTTTGTTGAAACGACCACAGTTAAAATTAAAGATAAGGTTGTGGGGATGCGAAAATGTGGAATGTGCCCCCAATGTAAATTCATCCTCCCTGGGAACAAAATCAGCGTTAACAGGAAAACATATTTTATCAACGGTAACTATAACTGTGAAACCAGGAGGGTAGTATATGTTGCCTCATGTGAGAAATGCCCTTCCTTCTATATAGGCAAAACTGAAAGGAAAGCAAAGAAAAGAATTTATGAACATCTATACGCCATAGGGAGGAAGGATCAAACTAATGCACTTGTTAGGCACATTTTAGATTATCCAGAACATACTTTTCTATTCACCATAGTCCACCAGGTTAAAAACGATATCAGGGGTGGCCCTTGGCAGTTACATCTGGAGGAGCAAGAATTGTTCTGGCAGATTAGAACATCTGCACATCTCCCCCCAGGCTTGAATGACTATGCTTCTATCAAATGCATTCTTAAGTTAAAAGCATTACTTAGATAAATATTAAGATGGCGAGTATATATTATAGGCGAGTATATATTATATTTCATCTACTTATTTTTATAGTGTGATTTTATCTTTAAAAGTGGTAGTGCCAGGAACGTGGGAACTTTAAATTAATTTCTAAATTATACTTGTGTTTTAGTTAATTGGAAGTAACTTGTATTACTTGTCACAAAGTGTTTTCATGTTTTACATGTTTTTTATGGATTTATTAGAGATAAGTCAGTAATAGGAAACCAACAGTATTTTTTGAAAAAATCGAGTAGGAAATTTGTGTTTTGTGTTACTTGTTTTTTAAGAAAAGAATGATTATTGTGCAGGATTTTAATTGGTTCAAAAATTTGATTAGTTAATTAACTAATTATTTTTAATTTGGTGTATGTTTGAGCCTATATATATAGGCAGCTGTGTGTTAAATGCATTGTGTCTGATGAAGGCTGAGTATTTTCTCGGCCAAAAGCGCTTGCATTAATAAATAGTCCGTGCCTTACTTGTTCCAGTCTGTTTCTGCAGTTTTTGTTGTTTTCATAAGTTTTAGTTTATTTTTCATTTACGTTGTGATTTAGCACATATGTGTCAATAATACACAGAGTTTTATTGAGATCTGTTGAAGCTTCAGGAAGTTATAAAGCAATTTCAAACCACCACCCTTCTATGGTAGCAATTAGTTCACCCCAGAGACAATACAGAAAGCTTCCTAGTACAGGATTTTTGTCTCTGGCTGCATTTAGAACTGTAAGATAAAATCTTTATGGTCTAAACCAGGTAATTTAATTTCAAACTATTTTCAAAGTTAGGTTGATTGAAATTAACAACTCTTCCGGTATACTCTGTTAAAACATATGCATTTAAACAGTTACAATAATACATGTATATTTCTTTTTCTGTCTAGCAGGGCATACTGTTTGTACATTTTTAACACAAGCAGCTTTACAAATACATTTTTCAACACAAGCATCTGTACAAATCAGTTTGATATACAAATAACATACAATTCTTTACAAAATTCCAGCTAGCTGTGCTAACATATGTTACATATCCACTGCCCTGCTTCTCCTGCCATATCTGGCAATACCTCACATCGTCACATCTGCCATTATGGTTATTATTTTCTAGCAGCGTTTTTTTTCAATAGCACAAAAAGTACTGATGTCATGTGCAATTGGAGCCATTTATACAGAATGTACTTATATTCAAGTCTGTGCCAATAATATTTTACTGGAACGGAAGATTCTTTATGTTTGTCTGTCATAATTTCATTTTCATTTACTTCCTAAACCCGAATGAGCAAAAAGGAATATACAGAGTGACAGCTGCTTCCAAGTTTTATTGCAGTCTATATGCATCTCATTATGAATATTACATTTTTCCTGCTTCCTTAGCTTTTGAATGGAGCTTCTAGAAAAGTTCTGCATGTTCATGTTAAGGTTCTGTAAAACAATTTAATGCTTTCCTTTCCTGTGTTTAGCTTCTTACTATCTAACTCTAAGGACAGGCATCTTGCAATAGCAAAGCTATATGTACACTGTTCCTCTCTAAGATTATATGAATTACCAAATTATGTTCAAGCACCAACTTCTAGTGTGCATGTGCTTTCTTAATGTAATTAGATGCAGCAACACCTTCTTTTTCTACACAGAGCACTTGCCTTTCTACCACAGTTCTATTTTTTTACTAACACCTTACCCTGACTGTTTGATGGCAGTCATGTCCAACATTTTTTTCCAGCTCTGCTTTGTTCTGTTTGATGCAGCCTATATGCTTGTTACATCTTTCTAACATGCCTTCTATCTGCATGACTGCATCAGATTACTTACCTCACTAAAGGCAATAATTACCTATACTTTTCTGATCTGCTACCCCTGACATTCAGTGTGCTGACAACACTCCCATACAGCTAAAATAACAAAGAGGGCAAGATTCCCTTCTTATGAATTCCAAGTCATCTACTTTGCCTTTTAGCACAGGCAATGAAACCTGTAGTACACCTTGCATTGTATGGGTATCCAATTGCCGCTTTACATTTTAAAGCATGTAAAAGTTATTTTTTATAGTATCATAACATTAGTTCTTAAACTTATATAATTGATTTTACATTCCTTAAAGTTACTTTCATACATTTGGATTGACTATCATTTATTTTTAGTACCTTCTCATTATAATATAACTAGTACAATATGTTTTCCTTTGTACAAGAGAAAATAGCAGTATACACACAGACCAATGCAACATATTTTTTAATCCAAAAGTATTTGTGTTCCAAGTCTGTTGAGAATGAAGACCCTTAACAGGATGATGCAAACAATAAAATACTACACAAATTCAATTTAATTTCCAAAGAAACAGTTTTCAAAGATAAGCACACATTGTCAGGGGGGTATGCTATAATTTCTTCTTGGAAAGAGTACAATTCAACAGAAATATGAGATCATAGTATTTGATGCACAGTGAGTAAAAGGCCAAATACTAACAATTATAGTAAACAGGAAAGTGATGCAAGAACAACAGCAGGATTATTTAGTAAAAATCAAAAATATTTGCCAAACTCCGTTTTTCATTATTTAACATAACTGCATTAAATCTTTTGTTGAGTGTTGCAGAGCTCATCTTCAGTAAAGGGAAAAATAAATAGGTTCATAGGTTCATAGGTTCATACTAGGCTATCTGCCCAAGGGCATTTATAAGCCTAGCCCATAGTTATGTGACTTTCACCACCCCTTTAGTTTGAAGAAAACTATGCCTATTATTTTGCTGTGCCTCTGTCAAGCAGTGACACTGAAGTAATCCCTGGGGTATATCTGCGATCTCCCATCCATTGGTCAAGATTCCTCTTGAACAAGGCCAGCGAGGTGCTCTGCCTCACATGTACCGGGATTTTGTTCCACAGCATAGGGAGTCTCTGGGTGATGAATCTGTCCCTCCAGCACGTTCTATTAATAACCATGTCAAGGTTTAAGTATCCCGCCCTTGTGGTTGTGAGGAATCTAGATTTTTTGAGGTGAAGCATATTCATCAAATCTGGGTCTGACATGGCCTTATATGTCAGGCACAGGTCACCTCTGAGCAAGCGGTATGCGACTGAATAGAGCTGGAGTTCTTTCAGTTGGGCAGCATAAGACATATTTTTGAGACCCTTTATCCTTTTGGTGAGGAACTTTTGGGGCCTTTCCAGCTGCTGCAGGTGTCGGGTCAGATACATTCCGAATGGGGCATTGTACTCAATCATGGGTCTAATGAGTGATGAGTACAGAGGGATGATGACCTCCCTTGATCTAGACGTGAATCCCTTCATGATCAGGTGGGCAATGTAGAAGGTCTTCCTAACTACTTTGGCAACATGAGTGTCAAACAAAAGGTTACTGTCAACCTGGGTCCCCAGATCCCTGATGACTTCTTCTGTGCTCAGTGGATTGCCACCTATATGGTAGCTAGGGGTAACTTTGTTTTTCCCGAAGGGTATGACTATGCATTTCTTGGCGTTTAACTTTAGGCCATGGCTCTGGCACCAGTTATCCATTTCTGTGAGGCCCTTCTGAAGGATATCTGTGTTGGATGTGTTTTCGACTATGGCGCCCAGTTTGCAGTCATCTGCAAACTTTGTTAGCCATAACCCTCCTGTGTTTGCTTGTACTTCAGAAAAGTAGATACCGAACAAGAGTGGTCCCAGGACTGAGCCCTGTGGGACACCACTTGTGACAGGCTTTGAGTCTGACATGGCACCAGCAACTCTGACCCTGTGGGTTCTGTCACTTAGCCAGTTTGCAACCCATCTTGTGATGTATGGGTTTACATTCAAGCTGATGAGTTTTTCGATGATACCTGAGTGGGGTATTGTGTCGAAGGCCTTTGCCAGGTCAAGGTAGGCTGTATGGACTGCCTTACCCTCATCAATGGCCTTGGTGACTGTTTCGAAAAAGTCAACCAAGTTTAAAAGGCATGATCTGCCTTTGACAAAGCCAAACTGGGTTGGATCCAAAGTCTTCAAGTTCCCTATGTCTTTATTTATGAGTTCCATTATGATCCTCTCCATGGCTTTGCAGATAAGGCTTGTCAAGCTAATGGGACGGTAATTTCCAGGGTCGGTGGAGGCACCGCCCTTGTGAAGTGGGACCACAGTCGCCGTGCGCCACTCCTTGGGTATGTATCCTGAGGTGAGGCTAAGATTAAACAGCTGTCCTAACTGCGGGTTTAATTCCTCATTGAGTTCATGGAGCACACAGCCGGGACACCATCCGGTCCCATGGATGCTGTGTTTTTGCCTTGGAGAGCAGTTCTCACCTGGGCGTTGGAGATGTTTGGGGGCTACAATCCTCTGGTATAGATATCTCCTTTTGGGGAGTTTGCACTGAACCTGTCAGCCAGTATGTTGGCAATGTGTGTAGGTTCAGTAATCTTCACATCATTTTGAACTAATTCTGAGCATATCTGGGAGTTTCCTCCTAGGTTTCTAACATAGCTAAAGAAGGCCTTATGATTGTCTTTTGAGTCCTTGGCGATTTTTCTCTCAAAAATTGCCTTGGATGATTTTATGAGAGCTCTTAGTTTTTTACTTATAATGATCAAAGGTGTCTTACCTTTCAAGGATTTTGTTCTATCTTGTAGTAGCTTCCTCCTTTTGTTGTAGTGCTTGTTTACGGCTGGGGTCCACCAGACTGGACGCTTGCCTTTGGTACAAGGAGTCTTAGTTTTGTTTGGGATTGCCTGATCCATGCAGTCCTGTAGGTGCTGGTAGAAGGCATTTGTAAGTGATTCAGCGGTTTGAGTAATGTTTACCACTGGCTCAGGGGCCTTAAAGGAGACCACACTAGTTTTTAGAAGTGTGAAGTCGGCTTTTGAGAAGTTTTTCACTGTGGTCTTTTTTATTTCAGGTGGGGCGGGATGAGGACCTCCAGCGAGATTAGTTTATGATCTGATCTCACCAGTGAGGGGTATACTTCCGGTGTTGAACATTGTGATCCCATGTTCGTGATGATGAGATCAAGTATGTTTTCTCCTCTTGTGGGGATGGTGACTAGTTGTTCCATGGCATTTGAGTTTATGAACTCCAGGAACCTTTGGGCTAGAGTGTTTGGGCTTGAGTAGTGTTCCCAGTCTATATTAGGGTAGTTGAAGTCACCTAGTATGATGGTGTTTGGAGATACATTTATCCCCTCCAGTGTTTTCAGGAAGGCCATGTGAGGTTCCTGAGTTTGAGAGGGTGGCCTGTAACATGCTACAAATTGCAGAGCAGTCTTGCCTATGGTTAATTGCACCTGGATGGTCTCCGATGCATCGTGCGTTGCCACCAACCTTGAGGTGTGTGTGTCCTTTATGAATATGGACACCCCCCCTCCTTTCTTGGTGTTGTCCAGATTTTGGGGCCGGAACGCATGATATGAGGTATAACCTGATAGTGCTGGGGTGCTCTCAGGAGCCTTGAACCAGGTTTCTGTCACAGCACAGACATCGATGTTCTCCATACTGAGGAGGGCCTTGAGTGCGTGCATCTTGAGATTGAGACTTCTGGCATTGAGCAGCATTACCCTTAGTTTTTTTCCTTTTTTGTGTTCTAGGGTGGTAGGATTAGAATTTGAGCCTTGCCTAAAAAAGGCACTATGGGGGTGGCAAGAGCCTTTGCCAATATCTGGAAGCCCAGGGGTGACAGGTGCAAGCCGTCCCTTGCGAAGCAGCGTGGCTTGTCCAGCATGTCATCCCAGGCAGACAGACATTGGATCCCCTTTGAATGACACCAGAATTTAAGCCAATTATTAAAGCTGATCATCTTATCACTGTATTGTGGCATCATTCTAGGTGAAGGTAGGATACTGCTCAAGGTCATAGTCATACCTGCCTGGGCTACATAATCAGAGAGCTCCTCAATGTCTCTTTTCATGTAGTCCAAGGAGGTATGTCTCAGGTCGTTGACACCAGCGTGGACAATGACTGAGTCGTACTTGTACCTGCTGTTGAGAGACCTGAGTGCTTGCGTTATGTGGCGGATTCTAGCACCCGACAGGCAGCTTACTGTGACCTTCTCCTTACTTAGTCTGGTGAGCGGGACGTCAGTGTGCCTGACTATGGAGTCACCAATGACGAGTGTGTCTGGCATTGTGTTTGGCCTTAAGGGCTGTGACTGTTTGACACTCTGACTGTGTGGTCTATGTGTTGCATGTGTTGGGTCCTGAGGTGGTAGTTGTTTGGATGTCTGCTTTGGTGGCCTCTGCTGTTTTGGTAGATTTTTGATCAGAGCCTCCGAGTATGTCTTTGTGTGATTATGTGTCTGATTTGAAGTTGTGATGGTACTATGTGTGACTGGGTATGTAGTGTGTGTGGTTACCTTCTCCTCCTGTCTGGTCTTGCCAGTCCTATGTTGAGAGAGCTCAGCCTCCAGTTTGGCCGTATAGTTGCATCTCTCGCATGTATTTGTGTTTTGTGGGAGAAGGAGAGGATTGTCTGTGTACATGAGGCAATTGTAACATTGCCTCAATATTCCCAGGTTCACCAGTTGAGCAGGAGAGGACACTAGCAACTGATCCCTCGACATGCTAGAAGTAATAGATAAAAAACTTACAAAAGACTCCGGGGGATGTGGGTTCTAGGCTGGTGGGGTACTATCTATAATAATAGTGCTTTATCAAGGTGCAAGTACTGTAGGAGCAAGTGCTAGGCTTTACAGATAGAGAATAGTCTACTTGGGAATCAAGTAGAGATGAACTTTTTAGTTATAGGATACGCTGGTTAGATCGGCAGTACAGTTCGAGGAAGGTAGATTTAAGGGAAAATTTGAAGAGTGGAATTTAGGTAGCCCAAATAGTTTAACCTTGTTAAACTGCCGCTGCTCTTGTGTGCAACAGTGGCAACTCAAATCGCGCTAAAGCGCGCTAACGCGTGCTTTATAGCAGGGGGCTGGAAAAAACAGGAAATGACCCAAAATGGCCAACGAATTACTAGTTGCTGTCTCTAACCACTCCTCTGAGGACAAACAAGCAGCTCAGTACTCCCCACTCCCACTGGTGAGTAAAGAAACTACCTCTGGCCACACAAGAAAATGGAGGAAACAGGAACCAAATACAAAGCCCAGGGATCAGCAAAATCTGATCACTGGAACAACTAGCTAGGAAAGTTTAGGAAAGGAGAAGTATTTTTTTTTTTTTAGTTTTTTTGCAAACAGACAGAAAAAATACAGTAAATGCTTTGGTATTCGACTAAATTGCTATCAAAGGCTGGTACACTTGAGTGTATTAGCCTGTTTGTTACTTTTAAGCAAAACTTTAGCCAACAAGTGCAATCAACAATTTAAGCACAGAAAATAGGAAAATCAGGTAATAAAACAGAAATATAGGCACAAACAGTAGTCGAAAAGCTCGAAAGATCGAAAAATGCAAAATAAAATGTTTAAAAATACTTATTATCAAGAAAGTTGCTTTTTCTGCTCTCTGCTGGCTTAGGAACTCTGCAGGGGACCACGAGGAGCTATGCCAAGTTCTCTAATGCCAGAAAAGCCCGCCAAAGCGTGCTTTATAGCAGGGGGCTGGAAAAACAGGAAATGACCCAAAATGGCCAACAAATTACTAGTTGCTGTCTCTAACCACTCCTCTGAGGACAAACAAGCAGCTCAGTACTCCCCACTCCCACTGGTGAGTAAAGAAACTACCTCTGGCCACACAAGAAAATGGAGGAAACAGGAACCAAATACAAAGCCCAGGGATCAGCAAAATCTGATCACTGGAACAACTAGCTAGGAAAGTTTAGGAAAGGAGAAGTATTTTTTTTTTTTAGTTTTTTTGCAAACAGACAGAAAAAATACAGTAAATGCTTTGGTATTTGACTAAATTGCTATCAAAGGCTGGTACACTTGAGTGTATTAGCCTGTTTGTTACTTTTAAGCAAAACTTTAGCCTCAGATGTAGCTCTTATAGGTTCATAGGTTCATAGGAGGTTACTAGGCTATTGGCCCTAGGTCCTTTATAAGCCTAGCCATGTTATACACTTGTTCCCTTATTGACCAAGTTGTATGGTCTACATTTGCAGCAAAATTCTATGATCAGCACTGACTACCCTTATCCAAGAGGGACATAGGTGGCACCCCAGGGGTAAATTTACAGTCTCCCATCCAGTTGTCTAAGTTACACTTAAACAGGGTCATTGAGGAGCTCTTTTTTTATGTGATTTAGGAGTTTGTTCCAGAGGACTGGGAGACATATCTGTCTTTCCAGCATGTCCTGCTGATGTTGCAGAGCTAGGTTAAGATCCCTAGAGCAAGTGAATCTTGTCCCATGTGACTTACAGATGTGCAGCATTCCATTAGTTCAGGTTCCGAGACTGCTCTGTAGGCCAGGCAGAATTCGCCTCTCAGCAGCCTATAAGATACAGAGTACAGTAACAGGACCTTCAGACTGTCCATGTAGGTCATGTGCTGAAGGCCCTGAATTTTATTGGTTCGAAACCTTTAAGGTCTCTCCAGCTGCTGCAGGTGTCTGGTGAAATACATAAAGAAGGGAGTGTTGTACTCTATTAGTGGTATGATGAGGGATGAGTACAGGAGAGTTATAACATCCTTAGCGCTGGATGTGATGCCATTACTTATGAGATGTGCAACATAGAAGGCCTTCCTTACCACTGTGGACACATGGTAATCAAAGTCAAGATTGCTGTCAACCTGTGTTCTCAAATATCCCACCACAGGGTCTGAGCTAAGGGGAGTACTGTTAATATTGTAATTTGCGGGGACTTCCCCTTTACCAAAAGGGATGATAATGCATTTTTTTCATTTAGTTTAAGTCCATGGCTTTGGCACCAGCCATTTGACGGTGTAAGCCCTTTTTGTAGTATGTCAGCATCATTGGGAGACTCAATGACTGCACCCAGTTTGCAGTCATTGATGAACTTGGTAAGCCACAGGCCATCTATTTTCACCTGGACTTCCAAGAAATAGATTGCAAACCGTAGCGGGACCAGCACAGATCCTTGTGGTACATCACTGGTAACTGGTCTGCTGGTAGAGGTGGAAACCCCAACTTTGACTGTATGCATTCTGTCAGTGAGCCAGTTGGCAACCTGTCCAGTGACATATGGGTTAATTCCCAGCTGGGTGAGTTTCTCAATGTCTGAGTGAGGGATTGTGTCTTGACTACCTCTAAATAAGATTCAGGAAATCCTTCTATGTGGCACACCTCATCACTAACGGCATTTCATCCAGAAAAAAAGGAGGTTATTGTCCCACTGTACTCATCCCTCATTAGACCCATTATAGAGTACATGCCCCATTTGGTATGTACCTCACAAGACATCTGCAACAGCTGGAAATGCCGCTGAAATACCTCACTAAAAGAATCACAGGCCTAAAGCAGATGCCCTATGCTGACCATCTAAAAAAACTCCAGCTATACTCTGTGGCATATCATCTACGCAGAGGCGATCTCTGCTTAACATAAAAGGCCATGTCAAACCCTGAGCTGTTGGACATGCTCCACTTAAAGAAATCCCAATCCCTCAGAGCCACGCACTCCAGGTATCTAAACCTTGTCATCACAATGAACAAAACATGCTGGAGGGATAGGTTCTTGACCCAGAAACTCCCCGGACTCTGGAATAGACTGCCCATGCATGACAAGCAGAGCGCCTCCTTGGCCCTCTTCAAAAGGAACCTTGATGATTGGATGGGAGATAGGAAATTCACCCCGAGGATCATGTCAGTCACCCTGCTAGACAGGGGCCCAGAGAAGTAAATATTGTGGGAAGAAATATCCAGGGAAATGTTATGGCTAGGCTTGCATAGACCCTAGGGCTGATAGCCTAGTACCAACCTATAAACCTATGAACCTATGCATACTCAGTTAGCAGGAGTTGTTTTTTTCCTTTTTTACATTTTCCTCAATTCATAATGAATTTATTTGTAATGTACAAAAATTTTTAACAAAAAGAAAGAGCGTGTGCATGATAGTAAGTGTGTGTGTGTGTGTGTGTGTGTGTGTGTGTGTGTGTGTGTGTGTGTGTGTGTGTGTGTGTGTGTGTGTGTGTTTGTGCGTGCGTGTGTGTGTGTGTGTGTGTGTGTGTGTGTGTGTGTGTGTGTGTGTGTGTGTGTGTGTGTATGCACGCGTGCATGCATGCATGAGTTGTGTCAATATGTGTGCATGTGTGTTGGAATAATTCAGAATACTAGTTTAATTATTTGTTCCTATGAGGCTATTTTAGTGCCAGTCTATTGAATAGCATCAGAAGTACTTAATAACCCATTGTACTGTATATAACTAGTAAAGAAAAAAAAGGTTTGTAGCAATTTCTGGTTTGATTTGTAAAGCTGTTCGAACAAATCAAAGCCTAGACTTAAGGTCCATTTTTTTTACAAAACTGAAATCAATCATAAATAACCACCCAACTCTTTGAAAATTAGGAACAGTTTAAATGCCTACATTAACAAAAAAGTGATTTTCTTTAAATATCTCCAAGCTTTCCTCCTTTACAAATAAGTGCCACAAGAAGACATTGATTTGTATCATTTCTGCTGATATTAAAGGTTTGGGGGTCACTCATTCTGTTTTGATAATGTATACAAGGAGTGTTAAATATTCCATTTTATCAGAAAGTCACAACTTTCACATCAGGACTGTACCGGTATAATCAGGACCCCTCTTTTCAGTTAATGAATATTATTCACAACAAAAGAGTAAAAACAGGAGCCTTTTATTTCACTAAAAATAGCTGCTTTCAAATACTAGAATGTGGATTATCTCCAGTGGCAGATATGGTGCACCTTGGGCCCTGGCCTGTTTTCAGCCCATACCCCCCAACATATGCACACACCTGCACATATTTTTTGGGGAGACATGCATAAATGCACATATCTTCTGGATTTGTCTTCCTAATTTTAAGAATATTTGAACTGCTAACATTATAAACCACCAAATGCCATTACCTGTTAGTTACAGCCACTTGACTATGTGTTACTCAAATGTTCAATTATGATTAAAAAAAAGCCACAGTAAAGTATTCCAACCAGCTTTACACACAGGCACACTACTCTTCCAAAGCAAAATAAATGACTATTTAATTTGTTCATGACAGCAGGGTAACCCCATTTTCATCCACATATAGTGTTTATGCTCAGCAGTCATACCCCATTTGCTGAGTGTATACATCTCTGATATTGGATTATAGTAAAAATGATAATTATGGACTCAATAATGTATTTTAAGTTTGTTTCACACATAAACATAGTGGCCCAAATGTTCCAGCTTTTTTCACATAAATGCATACTAGTCCTACAAAACTGGACAGTAATATAACAGTAAGCATATAAGTTACTTTATTCCACAGATAATCCCACACCCACCATGTAGTTATAACCACATTGCTGTATACACATCAACTGACTGTAGTAAAAAAAATAATACTTCTCAGGGAAAAAAACAAACATAATAAGGAACAAAGGCCCAGAATCAGGGACAATTTTTAAATATTACTATTACGTATTTAGAAAGTTTCTAAAATGCAATATTTTAAATTTGCATGCGTGCATTTTTTTAAAGAACATGAATCCTGAAATTCAAATGTTTGTCATTATTTAGTGACTGCAGTCCACAATGGTTTGCTTGGAAAAAAATATAAACTGTGTGAAGTGCAACCCAAAAATATGTGGCGAAATCGGGGGCACTGGCAAACTCAGGGACAGTAACGAGCTGTATTATTCAACTTTGTTTCACATAAACAGTAGTCGATCCCCAAGTATTCCCACTTAATTCACACAAATGTACTTCAGTCTTGTGAAATCAGATATTTAACTGAGGAAACATCAAGATGATAAGTTGCTTTCATCCGCAAATAGCCCTCACTCCCATCCAGCAGTTATGGCCACTTTGTTGTGCACACCTCATGTGAATGTGATAAAAAAAATCACTCAACCTATTATTGCAAGAATCAGCAACAAAGCCAAACAAAAAAGAGGGGCAAAGACCCACAATTAGATACAAATTTTAAATATTGCTCTTGTATGCTCAGAAAGTTGCTGCAAGAACAATTTTACTTTTCACTGCATTTTTTGAAATATATGAACTCTGAAACTCAAATGTCTGTAATTTTTTCATGATTGTAGAGCTCAGCAAATTTCTAGAAGACCACACTTTTTATGATAACTAGATCAAAATATAGGAGGACTGGCATAATAGATGGAAGGTGTGTTGGAATAATAGTTAAGGTCTTAACTTCACAGATACAAGAAGGTACAGGGTTTGAGTCTGACCTCTGATTACTGGCTAAGCTAATAATACTCTGCAGACTCCTCTGATAGCCTAGTATTTGCCTATAAATCACAGTCAGGGACACTCTGCAGATCATGTTTCAACTTGATTTCACATAGCCAGTATACAAAACTTACTTATTTATTGACATTTGTTTACTGGGAAAGTCCTACTGGACAATAATGTGTTTTCAGTAGAGGTTCTGTGAGAAAAACTCCAACATATTACATGAAAGCCAAAATGCAGAATACAGCAGATAAAAATGTGATATATAGTGTCATTTTTAGAAATACAATATAATCTAACAGAATTGTAATTGTTGTCACTTACAAGTATAATATAGTGCAAAATAATACAGAGCAACCAAAGAAAGAGAAGAGTGTCTGGTGAGACAACTAAGCTTATTTTTTTTAATTGGAAGAGATAAAGTGTAAAAGAGAGATAGAAGCTAAGGTGAGAGAAGCAGATGATATTATATTAATTCAAAAGACATAAAGAGGCAGTGGATAATTGAGAAATGGATTATTAATAAGTTGACAAAGAGTGTCAGAGATGAGACATAGTGAAAAGTTGGTTAATAAAGAAAGGAATGTGTTTATACATGAAAAGTTAATAGAGAGAGATATTTACAAATTACAAATGAGTATTTGAAGGTTATGTACTTCAGTAGTGTAGCAAGTAAGGAAGATTTTTCACGACTGCAGCAAGAGATGGTAATAAGAAAGGGGCGAGGGATAGTAAAATTAAAAATTATTATAGCTGGAGAAAGGGAAGGGAGATGGATGCTGCAAAACGTGGGTTCACTTTAGCATTAGTTGTGAGGTACTTTTGTATTGTAGAGCATTTTTTTTATTGCATTTAGAATATCTAGGTCAACGTTTAGGCTGTCATCTAAAGTTATGCCAAGCAATTTGGTGTGAGATATTATTTCATTGTTAGTTGTGTTTAGTGAGGCAATTTTGAAGTTACTTCTGTCAAGGCTATATGAACTGGGAAAAAAAAAACAGGAGTAGTTTATTTTTTTTTTTTTAGGATTGAACAGTAATTAAGCATGTTGTAGCATGAGAGATTCATCGGTGAATATATTAAACAGCAGGTGAAGAAGAGAGCCTTGGGTTACACTTGTTGTAATTGGCAGGAAAGAGTACAGGGTGCAGAGCCATTTAACACCTGATACCAATCAGCTTCATCTGACTGACTGACTGGTTGATAGGGTCTTAGTTTCCTTTAGGCACCTGTTTACTGAAGATATGCATCAGGTACTAATGGAGGCAAGAAAACCTCTACTAGAAAATCATATATTAGCAAATGGAAAAGTTTTTCTAGGTCATGCCAACAAAATAATCAGCACTCATTCAGGGCTGGTCGAGCTCTTGTTTTACAATATTGGTGTGGGTTACTATCCTATAGACTTTCTTACTCCTCTATCAAGGCTCATTTACTGGCCATTTCAACATGTCTGCCCATGGATCCTCCTTTTTCAATGTATTCTCATGTCAAAATGTTTTTGAAAGGGGGTTTGCATAAGAGGCCTCCAAGAAAACTGGTGTCCCCTCCTCGGGATTTTAATGTTGTGTTAGAGAAGCTAACACTTGCTCCATTTGGACTAGTTAAGCTGTATTATTTGAGGTTCTTAACATGGAAAATAGTTTTACTAATTGTTCCAACCACTGTAAGAAGGGTATCTAACTTACATGCTCTTATGGTGAATCAACTCTGTCTCATTTTCCATACACACAGGTTTCTTTGAGAACTAATCTTTCTTGTATGTCCAAAGTGTTATCTGAGTTTACTTTAAGCTACTGTCTTTCTCCCTGCTTTCTTCCCTGAACCTAAAATTGGGGGAGAAAGGATACTCAGTACCTTGGATGTCCACAGACAACTCAGGTACTATCTTGACAGAACTAAATCTTTTAAATCCTCAGCTCAATTGTTAATTTCTTGTGAAGGTAAGAAGAAGGGGCAACCTATTACCCAGACTCTTTCTAAATTATCTAAGGCTATTACCTTATTACCTTTTGTTATTCTCATCACAACAAACTATTCCAGACTGAGTCAAGGCCCACTTTATCAGGGTCTTGGCTTTATTTATAGCTTTGTAAAAAGGGCTGAATTTAAGAATGTTTGTAGAAGCAGCAAGCAGCAAACTGGTCTTCTGTACATACTTTTACAAAGCATTACATGCTTTATTCCTTCAATAGGTCTAGATCAGGCTTTGCTAAGACCATTGTCCAGGGGCTACTGGACACTTCTCCTGCCACCTCCAAAATATACTAAGCTAGGATAATCTACCCATATAGCTAAGTCTGCTGCAGCAGTAACGAATACGATGAACACAGTACGGATGTGTACACTGAACGTACCATAGCAGGAGATGTTCAAATGATCACTGCTGCAGTAGCTGCTCCATCCCCCTTGTTTTCTCATGTATTCTTTGTATTTTGGTGCTCCTAGCATTGTCCTTTCAGGGCTCAGCCTCTATCTGTCTCTGTTGACATGAAAGCCCTTCATGGCCTTGCATGCAAACCTTGGCCTTCTTGGACTTTATTAGATCTTTTAGTTTCTTATTTAGTAGAATCAGAGAGCTTTTGCCTCTGTGTGAGTTGCTGTTTATTATTTTGGCTTTAACTTATCTATTTTGTTATAAACCCTGTTATGGTAAGGATTCTACCCTCGCAGTTTGTTTTGGTGTTAGATTTAGGTTACTTCTGGTAGGTTCGGCAGCCTCAGTGCAGCCATTTTCATATTCGCACTTTGTGTGAATAATTCTGCATAGGTATAAATTCTTGGGGTACAGTTCTTGGGGTCTAGGGCAGCCATGGATTTTGACAAAATATTGCTTAATGGGATATAGTTTGCTTTAGAATGGTTCCTAACTGTTACAGGTTTAGTTTAGTTTTCCTGGTTGATTTTTATTCAACGGAAACTACTTTGTGATCCAATCTCACCAATGAGGACAAAACACAGGAGTGGGTCCAATGCTCTCCTATGTTGGCGAGTACTAGGTCCAGTATGTTTGGTTGGAGTGTGCACTATCTGTTCTAGGGTGTTCATACTGAAAAAAGTCTAGGAAACACTGAGTCACAGGTAGTGTATGTTTCCCAATATACAGAGGGGTATTTAAAGTCTCCCATGAATAGGGTATTTGGTTGGATGATGAGTGACTCTACTAGGTATAATTAAGAGTTGTGAGATTCGTGGGTCAAAGAGGATGATCCATGGTTGGCCAGAACATGGTAAGGAAGCTTGCCTATGGAGACTAGGACGTGGATGAACTCCAGGGAATCATCTTGTTTGATCAAGCAGGAATTGTATTTGCAGCTAACATAGATTGAGACACCTTCACCCTTAAACCCTGTCTGTGCTGCTGTCGGCCTAAATATGTGGCTTTGCACTTCCAGAGTACTTTTTGCAGATTTAAATCAAGTCTCGGTAACAACCCAGACCTTCAAAAATATCCACATTCTCCAGAGTGAGGATAATAATAATAAATATATAAATATAAGTATAAATGAAATGAGATAAGGGCTGCATGAATAGGGAAGATATTTACTGAGGTATGCTACAGTGCATATGATAATAATTAAGTGTGATTGTCATTGGATGGTAGAAGATGGGGTACAACTGTAAATAAATAAAATAACTGAAGGAGGGGTGGGAGGGATGGGGTAGGGTAGGTGAGTAAAGAAGAGGTGAGTATAAAAATGCAGAATAGATTAGGGAATACCCCAGCCAGGTTCCCAATCAAAAACTATTTATAGGTTATTGATAGCAAGGGGAGTATGCATTGTTGTTGACCAAATCAAATGCAATAGTACAGGCTAAGGTAAGTCTGTTAAGGACAGGGCTAATGTCCACAATGATTCCTTCCACCAGCTAACACAGGGCAAAAAGTTTGCAAATGTTCAGAAAATGTTAGGGCTATACAGAAAACTAACACCTACTTGGGCACCATAGAATTATAAGGACCCAGCAAATCAGAGATGTACAGAAGTGTGAAGTTTAAATGCTGGTCTCTTCCATGTGGTTCAAAGCTGTATTTAGTTGTGTTAAGGAAAGCAAGTCACCTTTGCTGAAACATAATCAGTATATTGAAGAGACTACACCAGTGATAATTTATTATAAGGCTTGTGGAAATACAAAACATCTGATTGGCATATTCCTAAATGTGGCTCTATACTATATAAATAGAGCAATATACAAGGAAAACAAACTAAAGTCAAACATCACTTGCTTGGTTAGTGCAAAAATATCTGATTAGCAGGTGACTGATTGTCTTACAGCAATGTACAAATAGAGCAATGCACAAGAAAAATAACATAAATCCTGCAAATATTTATTCAGCAGTGCATTATGTATGAAGAATAGCTTATACTAACAATGGGGTTAACAATGGAGCTCAGCAGCATTTCCTGAGGTAAAACAGTGCCATAATGTATTTATTATTTGGACACTAAAATAACAACACAATATAACAACAGCCTAACCTTAATGGACAGATAAAATATGCAGATCCCTGTGATATGCTGATAGCTACTGAAAAAGGAATCTAGTATCCAATGCGTCTTGGTATAAAACAATAGTGTAGGCCGGCCTGACTGACCATCCTTGTTACAAAAGCATGACAATTTTATAACACCAAGATGCATGGAATGAATGGAAACACATAAATGCCAGGAAACAATACCTCAGCCAAGTTTCCAACCAAAAACGTTCTACCTGAATCAGTCACTACTCACATTTGGCCAGTTAAAGGGTTGTCATGAAGTATGATTCGTACACCAGTTAAGGGAGTGAAAGATAAGATATTATGAAAGAGAGAGTCAAAGTATTTTAATGTAAAAGTACTGATAGTATCCAGTGTGGTTAACTGAATCTAGTATAATAGTAAAGGATGGAGTATGTCTGTAACACACAGGGATTTCTTTCAACAACTACCAGAAGGACTACTTCGGGAAAATTGTCATAAAATATAAGAAAGAGAATTAAATTGAATAGTGCCGAGATAAGAAACATTCTAGGGATGGTTAGGAATTTCTGAGCACAGAGGAAGGTAGAGTTGAGGACCAACTCTCTGAAGAGGAGAGAATTGGAAAGGTGGAAGTGCCCTTGATGAACAAAGATGAGATAAAGTTGTCCAGCAGAGGTGAGAGCAATAATGAATTCCACAGTCCCTACTGGACTTTGTACAAAGGTAAAGTAGGGTTAGGATGTTCCAGTGTTTACCTCCTCACAGAATGGGCAGAATCCAACCCCAATCCCACTTAGATTAATCTGTAGTTTTAGAGCCCCCCCCCCCATACATTGTAATACTTATATGAAGCAATCAAATTTTTAAGGTCCCACATGATCCCTAGACATTTTTTCAGTTTGTTTAAGAAAAATGGACTGCTTGCTACCAGAAATTGAAAATGCCCTATTCAGTAAACAGCATTATTCAATAAACAACATTTGAAAGAGGGGATTTAGGTTCCTGATTTCTGTGCTTTATAAACCCAGTAGGAATTTGCAGGAGAAAAGGAGGTAGGTAACTACCCCCTACAGCTTTGCTCATTTCTAGTATGAAAATAACGGTAAGGGTCTTCCCTTCCTCCATGTGCTCTTTAATCTTACATCTTATAAGCCCCTCACAGGTAGGAACTGTGACTGGGAAAACTCTTTTTATGTCAATATCCTTGCAAACATCCAGTAAGGGTGTACTATGTTTAGTTGTACAGGAACATACTTTCTTATACATTAATCTAGCCAGTCAATTTGTGTCTAATAGTACGCTTTTTTTCTCAATCCCTAATCAGGGGGAGTACAAAAAGATGTCCTCTCTCAACACTTCAATCCTTATTTGTGACAAAAATTGTAAGTAAGTATGTTTACTCCTCGCTGATGATTCTACAATTAACACAGCAGGGAAAGGCCCCCTAAACTCTAAGTATGCAAATAACTACACTGTCATGCTACTTAACTTGGTCAAAGAGACTGACACTCTTGCTTCCTTTAAGACCAACTTTGATAATTGGATGGTTGCTCACAAGACTATTCTCTCCAATACTTTTTTCCTCATGGAAGTGTATGTGTGGGGTGGGGGTTACATTGTCTGGGTGGTATTTATAAAGGAGCACATGTCACCAGACTTTCTTGCCTTGTTAGTTCCTCTGACCCTATGATTCTATGGCACTCTCTGCTGGCATTACTGTATGTATTAGAATAACACACTTAAGTTCCTTACCATACATTGAGTACTGAAATGTTTTACTTTTTAGTGGCTTGGATATGAGATACTTAGGAGGCAGTCTTCTATCTGAGACTGCTCCTTCTTATAGTTTCATAGCTGTAAACTAGGACAACAACCACTGGGGCCTTTATAAGCTTAGCCATGCATCTCAAATATATTCCATGAGTTATTGTGATTTAATGGTTATTTTAATGGGTGTCTGTTAGTTAGAGTATTATTTAATGGCTGCCTCTGTCCATCAGAAACATATGTGTCAAACCAGGGGAGAATTTCCAGTTTCCCATCCACCAATCCCAGTTGTCGTTGTATAGGGTTAAGGAAGTGACTTTACATGAATGGGAAGCTTATTCCAGAGAATGGGGTTTCGCTTAAATACATACCTGTCTGTACATCATTTCCTATGTAATTCTCAAGCAAGGTTTAAATCCTTAGATCTAATAGTTTTAGTGCAATTTTCTTCAGATATGCAAAAGGGCAATCAGAGCAGGATCCAAGGATGCCGTGTATGCCAGGCATAAATCGCTTCTCAGCAGTCTGTAGGAAACAAGAGTACAGATACAGGGCTTTGAGGTAATCTGCACAGGACATTGTGTTTATGCCCTGTACTCGTTTAGTGAGAAACGTCTGCGGATGTTCCAGTTGTTACATGTGCCTGGTCAAGTAGGTACCAAAGGAGCATTAAACTCAGTGATGGGGTGATGAGAGCTGAGATCAGTGGCAAGATGACTTCCTTGGGCCTAAATACTTCATAGTTAGGAATTATAACTAAATGGAATGTTAAGGAGACTAAAGATAAAAGGAATATTGGCATTGTACAAGAATCTCGATATGCTCTGATTTACATGTTTAGGGCTGTGTCTCACCTCATTTAGTATGTGCTTTGCCTATACATGGTGAAATTAAGTCAGTATTTAGGAAATATTTTTTTAGGAAGGCAAACTTCTGGGATTAAAGTAAAATGTTGATTTCAACAAGGGTGTGACTGTGTGTGTTTGGGGAGGTGAGTAGGAAAATGAATCAAATATATTTTTTTCTTGCTGTTAATTTCTTAATCAGTGAAATGGCTGATTAGATTTAAGGTGGAAGTTTGTCCTTTACAAAAATCATGGAATGAAGGCTGTTTGGTCTGTTTGTTACAACCAGTCTCCTACTGAAATTGGTGATTATTTAGACTTTATAACTGCTGAGTTATTTTCCTCCACCAGTTGCATGTTTTTTCATGCTGCCCAGTCAGTAATTCTGTGATCGAATGCTGCCCATGAAAAGTGATGTTTACTCCAGTAGCTGAGACTTTTGCAGTTGGTAGGGGCTATCTAGCTTAGGTAATCCTGTGGTAATGGGCTCTAATGAGTCAGGCTCTTTTTGTCATGATTTTCTGGAAATATCTGCAGCTGTAATAAGTTATTGGGGATCACAGGCTATCAACCTGTAGCTGTAGAGGCTGTGAAATTGTTACAAAGGGTCCATTTGGAGGTTAAGGTACCAGCCAGATGCAGGACAGATGTTCAACTTTGCAGACCTGGGTTAAATCTGGAGACATTTACAAAATACATGCTTTATATTGCTTCTTATCTTTCTGCTTGACCCCCCCTTCTGGCAAGTCAAACGGCCCCCTCCAAGCCGAGAATCAGGGCATAAAGCATTCAGAGAAATATGTGGCCTGTAATATGAATTCTTAAGATATGATCATGATGATAATTTCTTTATACATTCGGAGGCTTTGTTAAAATGGCAGTGTGTCCCGAGCAATGTTAAAAGTTATTTCCCGGTGCTTCTTCTCAGCACTGTAACTACCAGTCTGATAGGACTTACTGCACTAATGCACTAACATGCTTTAAAAAAGTCTATGAGCAAGCAAAAAAAAAATGTTGTGATAATTTTTTTCAGGGGCCCTCACAAGCATTATGGAAACTTTTACTGCTAGCCTTACCTGAACCATACAGCATCACCTTCTCAGGTCTAAGGCTCTTCAAAGTGATGAAAATGCTTTAAGTAAACAGTTGGGGAGCTGAGCGTATAAATGTATGACGATTCCAAAATCATACATATGATTACATGGGGAAATCTCTCCTATAAGCTGCAATTTAATAGTTCCCAGATTGTAAATACCAGGATGGATTAGTATGGCCTTTCTGGAAAAAGGGCATGAGGGAGAGTGCTGCCAAGATGAGATCATGAGAGTCAGTGGTCTTGGAAAATCTATAAATCTATTAATTTGATAACTTGAAATACAAGATTGTTTTGATTGGATCTGAAGAACCCATGCAAAAACATGTGGCAGACATTCATTGCTTTCTTAATGACTGTATCAAACCTCCATAAAGTGATGCTAGATATAGTATAGTTTCTGTTTTGTCATACTGTTTCATATGTTATGGGCAGGGATGATAAACAATTCACTGTGGATAATACTTATTTTACTATTATGATTCAATCTGAAGTTTTTATTTTATTTTTCATTTGTTGACTGGGCTAGTCCAACTGGATATATGGCCATTTTCAGTGGAGTTCTCTCCTCTTTTTAATCCATTCCATATAGGCCAGTGCACATATCTTTTGGCTGATTAAATTGACAGACAACTTACAAGCTAAGGTTCATCCTAAACTCCCTCTCAGATTCACTGATATTCCAACAAGGCCTTGTTTGCAGTAATAACTGGTGCTTCAGTCATGGTCTCATCCTAACTAAGTGAAAGACCTAAAGATGGAGGTGTATCTATCTACATAAAGGATAAGCCCACCTCAAGGCTGGTCAAACAATATGAGATGCTTGAGTTACTCTATGTCCAGCTAACCATGGGAAAAATCTATCACCATATTCTTGCTAGCTACAGGTCCCCCAATAAGAACCAAGAAACCCATACATCATACCTGAAGTTAGTAGAATCACTCACCATCCAGCCCAGTACCATACCCATGGGTGATTTTAACTACCTGGCCATTAATTGGGAGGCATACACAACCACTAACATGTAGGCCCAAAGATTTCTTGACTTTGTAAATTCAAACATCCTGGAGCAGCTAGTTTGCACTCCCCCTAGAGGATCAAATATCCTACATCTGAAACTCACGAATCTGCTGCCCCCCCCCCCCCCGTGTGATATCCTCACTGGTAAGATCAGATCATAAAACAATCTCCCTTCAAATAAAGGTAAACTAGTCCTCCCATCTAACCCCAAAACCTTAAGAATGTCTCTGAGCTAAATTACCCCCTATTAAGTGATGGCATAGCTAGCTTCTAACCTCCCTCAAATCCAGTAAATGCAGGAACATATGCAGAGACATGCACAAAAGCCCTGTATGACTATATAAACAACTGCATAAAAACTGCAGTACCAGATGAAAATAAAACCAGGTCCAACCCCAAAAATAACCCACCCTGGTGGACCCCCTAGTATTAATCGGTTGTACAAGAAAAGAAAGAACATCCTTTCGAGAAGTAAGAGGGAATGTGCACACCAGAGAAATTTGTCCCTCATTAGTATAAACAAGTGAATCAAGAACAGAAAAAACAGGACTGACGAAAGGCAGGAAGCACAGATAAAATCCAAAGTTTTAATGAAGTGCAAGTGCTTTCGTAATGTAACACAAGAAACTAATCAATAAGCAGGCTTTGAGATAAAAATAGCCTCTAAAGCTAAGGATAACTATAATGCATTTTTCAGTTATGTCCACAGTCATAAGGGCAACATCCAGCAATGTGCAGAATTAGTTGTAGATGACACTACCCACACTCAGCAGAAAAACATAGCAAATCTGCTGGCCAACAAATTCATCTCAGATTTCACCTGCACATCACCCCAAGTTCTCCCAAAAAATACCTTTCACCACTGCACTGTCAATTGTCACCAAAGAATAGGTTGCCACTGTGCTCTCTAAAGCTAAAAACATGGCTTCAACGGGCCCTGGCAGTATAGCAAGTTGCCTCTTAAACAGCTTAAATCAGGACTTATCAGGTCCATTAGCATCTATATTTAACCACAGCCTCCAGACTGGCTTTGTCTAGATAGAGTGGAAGGACCATTTACTGACCCAGGCAATTACAGACCCATAAGTTTTACTAGTCTTGTATGTAAGACCATGGAAAGAATAATTATGAACCAAATAAATAATGACATAGGAGACCTCCAAACACTGGTCCCAACCAAATTCGGCTTTGTTAAGGGCAGGTCATTCCTACTGAATCTGGTAAAATTCTTTGAAAAAGCCACTAAGTCCATGGGTAAAACAGTACATACCACCTTCCTCGACCTGGCCAAGGTATTTGACACAATTCCCCATGCAGGTATTATAAATAAACTCACACAACTGGACATAAATCCCTATGTCATCAGATGGATAGCCAACTGGCTCATGGACAGGACACGTGGTTAAAGTGTCTGATTCCAGATCCAGAAAGAGGCCAGTTATTAGTGTTGTGCCACAGGGCTCAGTGCTGGGACCACTCCTGTCTGGAATATACTTCTCCAAAGTCAAAGCAAATGTGGAAGTCCTCTGAATGACAAAGTTTGCCAACAGCTGCAAGCTGGGGGCAATCATTGAATTATTCAGTGATGTAAATATACTTCAGGAGGGTCTAGATCACATAAATGATTAGTGCTAGAACCATGGCCTAAAACTAAATGCAAAAAAATGCATTAGCATACCACTTGGGAGGTCAAATACCCCTGCAAATTACAACATCAACAGCATGCCCCTTAGAGTGGACTCAGAGATGAGAGATCTAGGTAAACAGAGAAAAAGTAGCCTAAACTTTCACTGCCATGTATCCACAGTGGTGAGGAAATCCTTTTATGTGGCACAAATTGCCAGTAAAGGATTGCATCCATATCCAAGGAAATTATAGTCATGCTGTACTTAGCCCTTATTAGATCAATAATCGAGTACAGTCAGCCATTTGGCATGCACTTAAGTAGACACTTACACAGCTGGAGTGACCACAGAGGATCCTCACAAAGAAAATGCAGAGTATAAACAACATGAACTATGTGGATAGACTAAAAGCAATATGCCTTTACTCTGTCTCCTACCAATTATTAAGGGGTGGCCTATGCCTGACCTACAAGACACTCACAAATCCAGCCCTGACAGAGCTGCTACACATCTGCAAGTCAAACAGCACAAGGAGCACCCAGTCTAGGGATCTAAACTCAATCAGTGACTCAGTTAATACATGCTGGAGAAACAGATATCTGTCTCAGAGATTGCCCCTTCTTATGTGCCTCAGAGATTGCCCATTCTTATGAACAGGCTTCCTATTCACATTAAGCAGAGCCCTTATCTGTCCCTCTTCAAACACACCTAGCAACAGCAGAAACTTTAATACAGACCTTGGTCAAGTCAACCCAACACACTATATCAAAAAGTCAATAACAAGTTAAGTGCTTTCACCTAAGCACTGTCAAGCTTCATCAGAACAAATAACAACGCTTGAATAGTTGTTTAAATATAACCAGCAACATGCATATAGCCAATAGAAAAAGAGCATCATTGAGCCATTCCCCTCCCACTTTTAAAAACATAGTCACTAAATACAGACATTTAAAAAGTTTTTTGCAGTACATTAAACATGTCATTTTGATATAAAAACTATAAATTTCATGACAGCTATACACTTCAATAACTTAAATTATTACATAGACTATTAATATCTATTTATATATATGCCGCTGTGGTGCAGCGGTAGCATTGTTGCCTCACAGCAAGAGGTTCTCCCGTTTGATTCTCGGCTGGAGTGTGGGGAGTGCCTTCTGTGTGGAGTCTACATGTCCTCTTGCGGTTTGGTGGGCGTTCGAAAGACATACGTAAATGGACGTGCCTTCGCTGAAGGTTGAATGTCGAGCTGGCACCTCAGCGTTTGTGAAAATCTACTGCCAATCATTAGCAGACCGGAGTTCTGCTGTGGTGACCCCTAACTGGGAAAAGCTGAAAGACAACACCAACATTAATATCTATTTATATTTTATGTTATTTAATACAAATTGTATAACTTCGCTAACCTCAACCTAAGAACACTGTTAATACTGATGTAATCATTTAAGCCTAGGGGGTTGCATGAATCCAGCTTTATTTGCCAGAACAACCCCCTGTATTCTAGTCTGGCTGCTCAAATCCCCCCACAGGCATCAGATGTGAACTGTTCTATAATCATGAATTTTACCTAAGATTTGAGAATTCTAAGAATTAATATTTTATGTAATAATTTAAGTTATTGAATTGTATAGTTGTCCTGAAATTGTATAGGTTTTTATATCAAAATGACGACATGTTTAATGTATTGCAAAAAACTTTTATAATGTTTGTATTTCGTGACTATGTTTTTAAAAGTGGGAGGGCAATGGCTCATTCATGCTCTTTTTCTGTTGGCTATATGCATGTTGCTGGTTATATTTAAACAACTATTCAAGCATTGTTATTTGTTTTCATGAAGCCTGACAGTGGTTAGGTGAAAGCACTTAACTTGTCATTGATTTTTTGATACTGAATTTTATACTGTGTTGGGTCGAATTGACCAAGATCTGTATTAAAGCTTCTGCTGCTGTTAGCTGTGGAGTCCTGGTTTTTCTAAGTCATTTCCTTGGAGGTTTTTTGGTTTTGGTCCTCTTCAAACACAGTTTGGATCAATGGATGGGGAATTGCAAATTCACTCCTGGGGTAGTGCCTTATGGACAGGGGCAATCTGTAAGATATTCAATGAACAGGTACAAATCCATGCCATCCTTTTGCCTCTAGGGGCAATATATTGGATAAAATCTGGTTATATTGGTGTGGCTTGTAAGGGTCCTTAAGCCATTAGCCTAGCAATCTCCTATGAACTTATGACCCTGCAAAGAAGTGTAGTATTGTCTCCTTAGGTAAAAAACAGCACTCCTTCACAGTGCCATATTAATGGAGCTCACCTTAAGCTTACGTAGATAATGAGCTGTATTCTGTAATTAAAGCTGGTGTGTGTGTGTGTGTGTGTGTGTGTGTGTGTGTGTGTGTGTGTGTGTGTGTGTGTGTGTGTGAAAACACAGATTAGTGCAGGTTTAGGCAACAATGCTATACAAGAAGAATCAATCCTTCGTCATCTGACTTTAATTGTTATTTAAACTGTTGAACTGAGACTTGAATTCAATTCTAAAGAAGTCTTAATAATACAGATGAAAAAAACTAAACTTCTTAATAAAATTTCTGTTTTTTTTTTTTTTTTTTCGCATTTAGGGGTTGTTGTGGCCTGAAAGGTAAAGGACCTGGCTAAACCTACAATGACTGATACACCAATAGCTTAGTATAAATCTATGAACCTGTGCTATTATAATGGGACAGGGTAAGCATGAAATTTTTTGTTATAGTTCAAATCATTTACTAAACCAGGATAAAACTCATTGTTTTGTAAAAAGACAAATTCAATTAATGTCAACAGCAAAATAAGAGTTTCTGACACACTATGATATGGCTAGAAATCAAGGAAATTTTCAGCTAAAAGTAAGGATTTAAACATATGCACATTATTTCTTGAAATCGGTTAATGAATCCTAAACAGGCTAATGTATACCAGACAAAAAGATTACAAAATTCACTGTAACTTACAAATGGGAAATGATTTAATACACCAATTCATCAGATATGAACTTCATAAACGGTGCTGACATTTATTTTAACCATGGCAGCAACACTACATTTGCTTAAATAACTTTTTATTCTCTTATTAAAGCTGGTGTGTGTGTGTGTGTGTGTGTGTGTGTACGCGCGCGCGCGCGCGCGCATGTGTGTGTGTGTGTGTGTGTGTGTGTGTGTGTGTGCGTGCGCACGCGCGCGCGGGTGTGTATGTGTGAAAACACAGATTAGTACATGGAAATGTTACAAAATGTTAATGAAATCTTAAAAATTCTGAAATTTACAAGTGGATTGCTTAATAATGTCATACTTTATCTCAGATATTTGAGAAACTAATTGACAGTAATAATAATTATTAGAATTATAATAATAGTGAACATTTTTTGGCCGAGAACTTGGAAGATATAACTAAATATTGTGTTCCACAGGCAGGATTCAGAGAAACAATCAATCATAGCACATGAGTAGGAGAGAAGTCAGAAATATCAGCCCTAGAATGCATCATTCAAACCTCCAGAATAATGAGGCATACAGTATAAAACATAATTATGTGTGCAGCAGCATACATGTAACACACAAAGCACAGCTGTAGGAGGAAATATCTGGCATGTTCAGTTCAGAACTGGTAATAGCTGCCTGGATAAGCACTTTATGACCATGGTCTATGTTGTTCCTTCGGCTTTTACTGGTTAGGGGTCGCCACAGTGGAACTCCGGTCCGCTAATGATTGGCAGTAGATTTTCACAGTGCCGAGGTGCCAGCTTGACACCCAACCTTCAACAAAGGCATGCCCATTCACGCATGTCGTTCAAATGCCACTCAACCACCGGGAGGACATGCAGACTCCACACATACAGTTCCATTATTCAACACACATCTGTGCCTGTCCTACATGGTCCGTAGTATATCAGTGAACTAGTTGATTTGTACCTCTGAAATGTAAGATGAATGGCATTCCTGTTCTATAATGCTGTCACATTGTGTTTATTACAAAAGTATCCATTTTGTTGTTGTGGTAACATTATTTCAGGGTTAGAGACACGGACTAGCCGCAACCAATGAACAAAAATAAAACCACAGCCTAATGCAGAAATGGCACAAACGAGGCAGATGCAGTTTAGCGCTTTCTTCCACTTTAATAAAATGTGAACTTCTTCAGAAACATGTGCCCTCCCCAACACATGTCTTTTGAATCCTGTGAACAGGATATGATGTCACAAAATAGTTCGCAGTACTAAATGTATGAATACATTTGAATGCATCAAGAATTGTATACATCTATAAAAAAGCATCTAAATGCAATCAAATGTCTTATATAAAAAATTCTTACTGTCATACTTGTATAGTGCAAATAATGAATAATAAATTATTAAATTCACAGAACATCTATTAAAACAGAATGCTTAGAGTGAAACATCATTTTAAATTGATTCATTGCAAAAAGACATTCCTGATTATTAAACTAAGTGATGTTGTAATACTCTTACAACTAATATATGATGGTAAACAATATTATTTGTACAGCAAAAAACATTTGATGTTGATAACTTCGTTAATTTTTTATATAAGACATTTGATTGCATTTAGATGCTTTTTTATAGATGTATACAATTCTTGATGCATTCAAATGTATTCATACATTTAGTACTGCGAACTATTTTGTGACATCATATCCTGTTCACAGGATTCAAAAGACATGTGTTGGGGAGGGCACATGTTTCTGAAGAAGTTCACATTTTATTAAAGTGGAAGAAAGCGCTAAACTGCATCTGCCTCGTTTGTGCCATTTCTGCATTAGGCTGTGGTTTTATTTTTGTTCATTATTTCAGGGTTCCATGCATTCTATTGGAAGTTTTTTTCTTAAAACAGATATTGGCTGTATGTTTCACTGAGTGCTGTTGTTGTGTCTTTCGGCATTTCCTGGTTAGGGGTCGCCACAGTGGACCTCTGGTCCGCTAATGATTGGCAGTAGATTTTTACGTGCCGAGTTGCCAGCTCTGATGCACAACCTTCAACGAAGGTACGCCCATTCACGCATGTCTTCACAGAAGACGCTTTAGCTGAGAATCAAACAGGACAACATCTTACTGTGAGGGGACAACACTACTGCAGCACCACCACCGCAGTTCACATGTTTCACTGAATGCTATTTCAAGTAAAACAGTTTGTGTGTGTGTGTGTGTGTGTGTGTGTGTGTGTGTGTGTGTGTGTGTGTGTGTGTGTGTGTGTGTGTGTGTGTGTGTGTGTGTGTGTGTGTGTGTGTGTGTGTGTGTGTGTGTGTGTGTGTGTGCGTGTGTGTGCGTGTGTGCATGTGTGTGTGCATGTGTGTGCGTGTGTGTGCATGTGTGCATGTGCGTATGTGTGCATGTGTGCGTGCACGTGAGTGTGAGTGTGCGTGTGTGTGTGTGTGTGTGTGTGTGTGTGTGTGTGTGTGTTCATAAGTTCATAGGTTCAAAGGTTGGTACTAGGCTATCAGCCCTAGGGCCTATACAAGCCAAGCCATAACAATTCCCCGGATATTTCTTCCCACAATATTTACTTCCCTGGACCCCTGTCTAGAAGGGTGACTGACATGATCCCCAGGGTGAATTTCCTATCTCCCATCCAGTCATCAAGGTTCCTTTTGAAGAAGGCCAAGGAGGCGCTCTGTTGACATGTACGGGCAGTTTATTCCAGAGTCTGGGGAGTCTCTGGGTCAGAAACCTATCACTCCAGCATGTTTTTTTTCATTGTGATGGCAAGGTTTAGATCTCTGGATATGTGATATCAAACAGCAGGGTAAAGGTGGTTCTCCTTTTCCTCATTGTAGTGCAGTCTCATTGTTAGCACATTTAGAGTTGGGGATGTGAAGAGTGCACCCCCAAAAACAACACTGCTATTCACTAAGCATTGTGTCAACCATGCTTCATTTTGCTACACAAAATAATGTTCAGCCAAAAGTGCTGAGCCTGACATCATCTGTAATGTGAGCCACCATCGGTATGAGTGCATATGGCAACAGACTGCCATATGCACAAGATCACTCCCATCTTCCTCATGTGCACCTGTTGAGAAGTGGACAATCCCTGTAAGTAAAAAGTACACACTCCAAGTGGAATCACTGGCAAACCTACATGGATTGCAAAAGTGAACACAAGCTCCATGTGTGCTCTGTTAACACTATGGTTTCTGTGATGCATGATTCAGGAATGTACTTCTTCAGTCTAACAAATGACCATTGCATAGAGCATCTGATGTTCATCTCATTAACCAGGTGGCTTAAACACACACAGATATAGCATAAGCATCTGACATACTGCAGCCAAGATCTGGGAAACAGGATGCCACATCATTATATGATGTCTGTTTGCCTGCACTTTATTATGCTGTATACTGAGAGACACCACCATGATGGTATCTTATTGTTATTATTTTTTCATGTGGTCATAATACTGCTTGTGGAAATGAACATGACAGTGCTATGAAGGATTTCCAGTGACAGAGGTATTACAAGTCAAAAACTGGCATGGTAGGTAGTCAGAGCAGTACAGGCCATTTATGACCTGTTTGCACCACACTGGACTTGTTATGGTGCTAGAGACACCATGGTCTGCTGACAACATACAGTGAAGCAACAGGCATACAGCTGGCACCACAATGAAGTGCACTAGACAGTAGATGATGAATGAATGACACTTGTGTGTCCTTTCCTGAATTAGCATTTGCTGCAGGCTGCAGACATTACAAGAGTGGAAAAGTGAAATGTTCTAGACAGGATATAATATATACATCATGCCAATGTGCTCTGCTATATGGTAACTGCAGATTCAATGTTGCACACACTAGGCAGCCATCGGAATGAAATGTACCAGGTAATAGGAAATAAAAGGGTAGCACAGAGTATGCTGCTATGGAAACACAATGGGGTGCATGTCAATCTACATGAGGTGGAAATTGTAGAGTGTTACAGGGTAGACAGAGACACACTATAGGAACTCTGCAACCTCTGCTAGTCTCAACTCAGACCCAAGGCAAACCGAGGGGAACCAATACCAATGGAAACTAAGGTATGTGTACCACTTAGAAGTATAGCTACAGGAACCTTTCAAAGAAAAACAGGGTCTTGCTGGGTTTGTCACAGGCATTAGCATCCAGGATCCCCCATCAGTTCCTGAATGCTATGCTCCAACATGCCAGTGACCACATATATATTCCTTGTGCTCCTGAGGACAGGGCCACAAATATGCAAGAGCTCTACCATATAGCACACTACCCTAAAGTACTGGGTGCCATACATCGTACACATATAGACATCAAGGCACCACACAGGGAAAAGGAAAGGGTCTACATGAATACAAAAGGCTTACACTCCATTAACTGCCAAGTCATGTGTAATACTAAGGGAATCATCCTGAATGTGTATGTTGGCAAACCAGGCAGTTACCATGATTCACATATCTGGCACACCTCCCAGCTGTATCAGATGTTCATTATGGGGTGGTATCCCACAGGGTCATTTTCTGTGGAATGCAGGTTATACACTGGAACCATGGCTGATGATGCCCATCAGAAATGCACACACATGCTGAAAAATGCCATGATGAGGCACATGCTCAAACCAGAAATATCACAGAGCATACGTTTGAGCTGCTGAAGTCTTAGTTCACTGCCTAGATACATCTGGGGGAGCCCTGCAGTACAATCCATATGCATGTATTGAAATCTTCACCATCTGTGCCATACTTTACAACATCATCCTGAGAAAACAGCTTCAGCAGGACCAACAAGGGGAAGGGGCACACATCCCACCACCAATGGCAAGGTTACCACAGCCACACACAGGTGAGAAGTCAGAGGGGGAACTAGCAGCTGCTGTGGGTGCAGGCAGTCAGGTGTACTCAGTATGCCTTTGCATTGCTAAGAGGCAACACATAGCACACACACTCACCACCTAAGGGGCTAAAACCTTCATCCTACTCACATACATACAGTAACATTGATGCCAGTCAATGCTCACAACCTTTACCTACATATGTAATGGCTGTATACTGCTAGCATCTGACAGAGTCAGCCCTGAACTAAAACTGTTGGTACTGGTAGATTTCCAAACAGAATTGTGTAATAACTAAGCAATAACCCATGGCTGGGTGTGTATAATGCTGGATATAGCCATGGTTGGTGTGGTTTGGTCATGAGGGCGAAGCCAGAGTGACCAAACAAAGTCAACCGTGGGTAAATCCAGCATTGCCCACATCAAGTCATGGGTTATTGCTATTATACAATGACATTACTTAAGAAAAAAAGTACTTACATTTCTTAAATAATGTCATTGTAAAATGCCTCCGTTCTGACCTTCCACAGTTTTCCAATATCCTGGGGCATTTCTGATGTACTGCGCATCCATAAGGAACTTGTGTTCCCACACTTATGCATTACATCAGTGCTGTCCAGAAGTAAAAATGGAGAAAGGAAAATCTCTGTTGCTTTTTTTAAGATATCTCACTATGTTATATGAGTTCTTCAACTCGTATAACATAGTGAGATATCTTTAAAAAAGTAATGGAGATCTTCCTTTCTCTGTTGCTACCTCTGCAGAGCAAAAAAAAATAAAATAAAAAAAAATCAGGAGGTATACTAACAGAAAAGTCCTGTTGACTGTACATTTTTCTATTAGTATATTCACAGATTTACAATGGGCACACTTCTTGGGCTGGCCAATCACTGCGCTCATTTTTAAATATTAATGACCAGTCGTTGTAAAATACAAATGAATGGCATATCCTTGCATGTTGTTATTTGGTATTGCAAGTAAGTAAAAGGTGGGTGATTTGTACAGCATTGACTTTAACATGTGCCAGCAGAGACATGTGAATACATGTGTCTCAGGTATCAGAAATACATACATTTATACCTCTCAAAAGTACTGATGGTCACCAAATGTCCTCAGTTTGGCCTCATACTTTTGTACTAGAAAATCATTAAAGACAGAGACACATTTCAGTTTCAGACTTCATAATCCTCAGAAAATTCTTAAAACTACTGATGCAAAAGCTGTTTTGATTCTATCAGCTATCTAACTTTCTAAAATCAAAATATGTCAAAAGTACAATTAGCAAAACAACATCAGAAACACAGATATACTAAGCACTTAGATATGTACCCTGAGCATCAGACACAAAGCTTAAATATATCTAAAGCCAAAAGATAGAAAAGAAGGATATGGCACAGTTATCATCACTTACACAGGGTGCTGGGGTGGGGAGTCAAGCAGCCTAGGTTGACACAAAAGGTAAGTGAGTGCGTGTGAGTGAGAAAGAGAAACAGGTACAAATTTTGATGAGGTAAAAAACGGCCATTGAGATAGAATGAGTTTTACGATTCATGGCTGAACCGTGTTACTTTTGTATGTGTGTCTGTATGGGCCTTTCAGGTGAAATTGGTGTGTGAGTGTCTACAACAACACAGCCAAGCTCTGTGCTAGCTCTACATCTTGGTATGTGATAGGTGTGAGTAATGCATGGTAGAGGTGACAGTTCATCACTGTCATATCGGTGAAATGGCTCTGCCAGGAGTTGCACTGGCATGTCCACACCCACAGACAGATGCACAGCAACAACCAGAATGTGATTGATGTCTGTTGGATGAGCTCTCCTCACAAGGACACCCAGGACCATGACCCTATGGCCCACCACATATGGATGTGGACACCTTAACCACTTACAGAGCAGTGGAAGTAGTCCCTCTATGGGAACATGATTGGGCATGGCCACATCAGCTAACATTGGATGATGTGGCTGACCTACACCCATGTGGATGCCATCCCCCCTCCCAGCAGATGTTCCATAACAGGCACCTCCTGTTCCAATGTGTCATTCATCCGATCCATTGAATTGGCAACATGGTGGTGGCAGTCACATATATCAGTCTGTGCCACATCTACAACCATAAGCATTTCTCTGTAGGACTTATTGGAATGTGCGTGGACAACCATGATGGCCCTGAATATACGTTGAGTGGCATGGAAAAAAAAACACACCTGGATCAGGTGGAGGAAGGACAGCAGACCTCCTCCAAACACCCCAAACAACCCTCCTGAGTGCCTCCTCACCCACACTTTGGCTACAGCCTGAGTCAACAGGCACTGAAGCCACAGTAGCCACACTACATGACCAAGTGTCTCACCCCCCACCTGTTCAATATCTGAGGGCTCACTGGAATGGGTTGATGTATTCCTATTGGCGGTGTTCAATGAAATAACAGGGGATGGCCGAATGTCAACCTCGGTGTCATAGTCAATCTCTGCACCTCCCAACTGTGCCTCAGTTTGGCCACCATCATACTCTGACATCAAGTGGTAGGAGTCCCACACTTCCACTGTCAGGATCACCTGTTATAATAAGCAACAAACACAGGAAAGACATTCATACCTACACTACTATAGTCCAATATATGCTAACAACCTAACAGTGGTGCCACTAGTACAGACAGTACAGCAATACATACAACAGTCCTGATACCCACATCACAAGATAAATATTTCTTTGAACTGCTCTTCAGTACTGACATAAAAATGTTTGGCTTACCATGTGCAGATGACTGTAGGCTCCCTATGGTGGATGGTTCCGGAAGAAGGTAAGCAAAAGGTAAGGACACCATCATCACAGTGAACAGTAACACAGGGGAGTAAAACTTTTTGCCCTTTATATGTCCATTAACAATAATTTTAACAAGAATTTGGATGACACATCCACCCCAAGCCAATCTGTAATCAATCAGAATGTGTTTTTAACTGTATCAGTCTACAACTACCCCCAATCCTACCCCCCAAAAAATGTAATGTTAAACAGAGCTTAAGTACTGCTGTCAATATTTTACTATACAAGAAGTATTTAACAATTGAAATAAGTTAGCCTGCCTGAAAGCTCCTCCTGGGACATACCTGTCCTCCCTGAAACAGCAGCACCAACATCAATGACATGCTTTGGTGCACTTTCCAGTCAGCTTTCTGGATCCCTGACACTGGACAGGAACTGAAACCAATAAGAGCGGTAGAGATCAGGTTTAATTTAGTGTTACAACAAGTGAATAAATACCACGCTTTCGGTAAAGACTGTGCTTCACCTTCATCAGAATACTAGACACAAAATAACAGCTATGAAATTCTACCCTTTTAAAATATTGCCAAAATGTAATTAGAAACGTCACTTCCCTTCTGAAAGAAGGCATATTAAAAACCTGGCGTTCACTAACCTAAAATTTGAATACTTTATTTTACAAACTTATACAAAAATATATTTAAAAATTAAAAACACCTTTTCGGACATGTACAAAGAATAAAATAGATTACACCAACAGATCATCAGCAGCAAACGGCTATGGCATAGCCTTACTCGTTGACCCCTAACCACTCCAGCAGCCAAGATCTGTTGGTGTAATCTATTTTATTCTTTGTACATCTCCGAAAAGGTGTTTTTAATTTTTAAATATATTTTTGTATAAGTTTGTAAAATAAAGTATTCAAATTTTAGGTTAGTGAACGCCAGGTTTTTAATATGCCTTCTTTCAGAAGGGAAGTGATGTTTCTAATTACATTTTGGCGATATTTTAAAAGGGTAGAATTTCATAGCTGTTATTTTGTATCTAGTATTCTGATGAAGCTGAAGCACAGTCTTCTGGCGTATTTATTCACTTGTTGTAACGCTAAATTAAACCTGGTATCTACCGCTCTTATTGGTTTCAGTTCGTATTTTGTTTTACCCAGTTTGTTCATTTTTTTTGTGGTTTACTGGACAGGAACTATTCATTTGGTGTCACTGGTGGTTCTGTAGCAGCCACACCCCCTGGTAGCCATCTGTTCATGAGCCACTGCAGCTGCTCTTCTCTGGGTCAATGAAATCATGTCAGTGGTCCTATAGCACACCTGATCATATATCCTGCTCTGGCCACCTACTGCATTCACATCAGTCACTATCTGCTGCCAAATTTGCATTCTGCCAGAGATATCCCCAAATCTCCTCTCAAGCAGAAAAGTACCATGTCACCTAAATGCTTTCACAATGACTTCATTCTCAGGGTCACTGAAGGTGGTTTGCAGGGATTGGGATGCCTGGGTGCCATAGTCCCAGGTGCCATAAAACAGAAAAGAAGTATAATACACATAAGTATCACATAAATAAAAGTTCTTCTTAGATATAACATGTAAAAGAGACTATTTCACTATCCTACTGGAGATACATAAAATAGTCAATATATTCAAATATAAAAAAAAGATTTATGTGGTTATAAAATATTACAATCACACACAAAGGAAGGTTGGATCCAAAACAAGGATAGTAACAATAGCAAGTTTTGTATGTGCCAACATGGAAATGGAACTTTGTTCCCCATCCCCAAAACAACAGACAAATGACAGCTTTTGCTAACAAACCGTAAGTGAACTGCTAAAAGTGCTATAAAATAAACTGTTCCTGGAATGAACGAAACCTGTGGTCAGCTCTCCCCTAGAGGTAGGAATGGGCTATCCCAGAAGGCTAACTCCACTGTGTCACTGACTACATAGGACATTTACATTTCATGGAAATAACAAAAGAAGAGCATAAAGAGAAAACCAGTCGTAATATTAGCACGTGTGATAACAGTTAATAAGGCTGTGCATCTGAAAAAATAAAATGCCCTGACAAACATGCCTATGCCATCAGTACACGTCTAAGAAATGCATACATTTAAAAGTAGCATTTGCTAATGTATATATATATATATATATATATATATATATATATATATATATATATATATATACATGAAACATACTTTTCTTAGTGACATTTCAGCATATCCAGTATATGCAAGCATACATTATCAAGCTCCATAGTCTTCTGTAAAGATAAATCCCAAAGTAATATATGTTTGTGTGTTATCCATATAAACAAGCCTCTTTGCCTTCAGGTTCTCTAGCTACATGATTCCCTTTTTATAGTGTAGATTCAGGGCTGGGAGCACTGTGAAGATGCAAATGAGGTGTGACCTCAATAGAATTGCTGAATCCCAAATTCTTGGCTCTGTGTAGTAGATGTAAATATAGTGCAGATACTACCTCAGTGTTTGTTGCTAATGGATTGCAACTGTGAATGGTTACTTACTGGTATGGAAAAGGAAAACACAACAGCAATTCAGACTCCCTTATCGCCAATGGGTGTGTCAGCCAGGTTAGACTTACAAAGTGTAGAAGTAATTGTATCAGGGTTTTAAATGTAAGTAAGCAGTACACATTTCATGGTTTATGTTCAGTAACATCCAACCTCCCCTTCATTTCTTGCCAACTGTATATTATTGCCATTTAATATCCTCAAACATTTTAAAGACAATGATACAAAATGCCTTCCAGAGTGCATGTCTCAGATACTGGTCAGACAAGGCAAGATTAAGCAACAAATACAGAGAGATAAGACAGAGTTGCATTTATGCAAGCAATAGTCATGGTTGTGTGATCACTCAGTACACTAAATCTGAAACTAATACATGTACAAACAACTGTCATACGTTTTGCTAGTATTGTGAATGATATTGCAGTTGGTTGTACACACAATGATTTCCAGTGTCTGATGCAAAACGATTTCTGTAGCAAAGAGGGATAAGACACCCTTACTGTGTTTTGAAAGTTCATTGGAGTGAAAGTTCAAATCCAGACCTGTGTGAGCATGTTTCTTGTGTACCAACATAAATCTTTGTAGTGTTGTTGATTTAATAGAATTCTTTTCTTCCTGTCTCATAATTTTTCCTTTTTTAAATGCCAGTGTTTGCTCTGTGCATGGCTTAGTGCAAACAGAGAAACAGAGAAACACAATGAATGTCATGTTTAGCTTTGTGTATTTCATTTGTGCGATGCTTAGCTGTGCACAAACCTGGACTAGTGGTCCACACAGGAAACATGCAGAACAAATGCAGACAGGGTAAAGGTCAAACAGGATACACTGTTGCAGTTTTTGCTTTCCATCTCATAACACAAGATGCACAGTGGTTATCAAGCTTCCCCAACACCTGCAGCTATCAATCATCTGCAGACAGGAATTAGACAATCAAAAATTTCAAAACAGATGCAATCTATTAATTCTGTTGGGCACCACACAAACACAGTAAGCTGATTTGCTCAGCGTTTAACACACAGATGTTAAGAATGAATAGGGAATTATGCAACTGTTTAACTATTCCTGTGGCAGCAGGTGTAAGTGTAGGGCTGCAATACAGATGGTCCTGTGCTCTAATACAAGAAATGCAACATATTTTTACTGCTGTGACAGTTGGGTTTATAGTAATGAACAGGAAAATATCCAAGTGCTATTTTAATATTATTTTTTTCCTCAAATATTTTTTTTTATTTTCAATTAAAATAACATTTCCATAATATTTTTAAATATCATTTTAAACAACTATATACAATATTTACAATAGCCTGACTTTCAATTAAATACACTGTATGTTAGTAAATATAGAATTAACAGATCAATTATCAGAGATAAAATATTAAGAACAAAAAACTCACCAAACAAACAACTGTGACCTTTGCAAACAAAATAAGGAGAAAGTGTAAGTCAAATACGCAAAGGTATGGCTCCAGATTAGATATTTGTAAGCAGGTATAGTTATAGTTAAGCAAGGAAACAGTCTTATATATCCAAAAAGAAGGCTCCAGAAAACTCCTTTTCAGCTCAGCTTTAATTACACTTAAGCGCTTTCACATATAGCTTCATCAGGTGTATTGAACCAACTAATTAAAACACCTTTGTATACATAGATTCAAAACCATGTGACAAAAATCAGGTAAATTTTTTTTTAAAGTGAAAGATACATAGAATTATAATACTTATATAAAAATATAAAAATATATATAAAGGCTCTTCAAGTCTACTAAAAAACATAATAACAAAAATATATAGTACAAAACAACATAAAATATGAAACACATGAACTAATTTCTTGCGTAGAGGTCTTCTTTGAAGAAATGGTTTAATAGGTACATGGTCATTCAGACCATGCCCATGGTTAGCTCTTAATCTAACAATCCAGTTAGTCTCAAGTTCTTCTGTTCTATGTCTAATATTACCTTGCCTCACATTCTCATAAGTTATACACAACACTAAAAATTTAAAGACATGCTGTTCATCAATACTACCTACATGTTTCGCAAGTGCATTTGTAAAATTCCTTCTCTTAATGTGGTATAAATGTTCCCTGACTCTTTCTTTCAGGGCACAATCAGTTTTACCCACATAATATTTATTACATAGTACGCATACAGCAAGATATACAACATGTAAAGTATTGCAGGTAGCACTAGTGGTAATCTGAAAAACTTCACCAGTGTCTGGATGTTTAAAAACAGTATCCATAGAAATATACCTACAATAATTACAATTACCACAAGGGTGGGTACCTGGTTCAATTGTTGAACTCTTCTTATAGGAATTATTACATAATCTATTTCTAAGTGACTTCCTATTTTTAAAATAAAATTGTGATTTTGTACTTACTAAAGCCTTTATATGTTCATCAGTCATTACAATATCCCAATGGTTGTTAATAATTTCTGTATAAGTGCTTACATCCCTAGTATAATGTAGGGACAATCTAAGTTTGTTATTAGTGGATCTTTTCATTCTATTATAATTCCCCAATAAATAAGGTTTTGCTGTAGTATTTCTCATTGATTCCACTACTTCTGAATTCCTTTTCACCATTCCACGTTCATATCCCCTTGCAACCAACTCCATTTCAGTTATTGATTTGTAATATTGATAATCTTCGTCTTTAACATTAAGTCTGGAGGCCCTGAAAAACTGATTCCTGGCTACATTCCTGAACACAAAATTCGAATGCATACTTTGTCTATTTAGTAATTGATTGGCGTGGCACTCTTTCCTATATAACTTACTATTCAGACAACCATTAACATCTTTACTGGTAAATACATCTAAAAAATTTATACCAACAGCAGAAAAATTCAATGTAAAATTTAAAAAATCAGATGATGCATTTATGTAATCCACAAATTGCATTAATTGTTGTTCTGTATCATTCCATACCAAGAAAAGATCATCCACAAATCTTTTATAAAAAGAGACATAATTTTTAAATGGACCATTTATTAGATATTGCATCTCCCATGTACTCATCACTGCATTCGTGTAACTATTTGAACAAGAGCTCCCCATGGCAACTCCATTCTTTTACCAATATATTTTTTGATTATATGCAAAAATATTATTATGTAGCACCAAATTTAATAAAATTTGTATTAAATATACTTCATCATCCCGAACACTGCCTGAGTAGACCAATAATTCAGTAACATAATCTATGCCAACTGCATTCGGTATTACAGTGAAAAGGGAAACAACGTCTAATGTGACAAACAGCAAATTATCAAAGGTGGTCATACATTTTGAAAACTCAAACAATTCATTCAAAAACTGTTCAGTATCCCTTAAAATTATTTTAGATTCACTAACAATAGGTCTTAAACATTTCTCCAAATAAATGAATAGAGACTCTGTACATCAATTATTACCCGCAACTATCGGTCTCATAGGAGGTTTATAACAATTCTTATGGACCTTAGGCAGCCCTTGTATTGTAGGAATAGTGGGATTCGGTGTATAAAAATAATTGGCTAATTCATGATTTATTAATGAGCTGGCTTCTACCCATTCAATGGATCTATGAATATTATTAATCATGGTATCCACCCATGTTGATGAAATAACCTCATAAAAACTATCTACTGATAACATATCATACATTGCTCTGTCATAATCATTCTTATCCATTAGTACAATTTGGCCTCCTTTATCAGCAGGCCTAATAACTAATTCACAGTTGTTCTCTAAAGATATCAAAGCTTCATATTCATTTCTACTTAAATTGTACCTATGACCTACACTATCACTTCTACGTTTATTATTATAAGTATCATATATACTTGAAATACATAACTGTTCAAATGCATTTATTAAAGTATTGTGTTTAGGAATAAATAAGCTCGATCTCCTAAAATAATCATTATTTGTTTCCTGAGCATCATGAAATAAACATTTCAGAGATAGATTACGTGTAAACATTTTGATATCAAAAATAATATCTGTAATATGCATATCTGAAGTAGGAATAAACGCTAAGCCTTTAGTCAAGACATTAAACTCAGAACTAGTTAAACAATGACTAGACATATTAATAATCAACATTTTGCTTGTTGAAACGCTTGTTTGATTGTTAATGGGCTTGTAGATACTTCACCCAACTTTTGTTTGTATCTGGTCGCACTCCTGCCCCTCTGTTGCACTGTGTGCTGACCATGCCTTGCCCTGCTTATAGATCTTTCCCTCACTGGGAGGGGAAAATGGAGACCCAAATTGTTCAAACCTGTTAAAAAAACAGTATTCAATCCATTACCTTGGTCACGAGTAGATGGCAAAGATGGAAAATCATCATTAGCAGGCCTATGCATATCAGCCATTGTAACAACAGTCTTTCTGATAGCCCCATAGCGACTGTAACTTGTGACTCACTGGGTACTGCACTGTTGGAAGAAGGTGAAGATATCATCTGCTTGCCTGCATGATTCGTGCCTGAAATTGGGTTACTAAAACTTAAATTTTGATTGGTACGTGCCATCTGTTCTGTTATCCCATCCTGAGATGTAACAGGACGTTGTGAACCTTGCAAGTTACGTGATTGGTCAGAGCCCTCACGTGGCCACGTGAAGATGTTCCCTGTTGTAAAATCTTTACGGCCACGATGGATTTTATTCATTTTGGTTTGTAGCAATTTTCTACCATAGATAATGACATTATCTATGGCATCAGTTAAAAGATTGTTTAAAGCAGTTGAACAGTACTTAGAACAAAGTGCTACATATTTAGATTTGACACCTTCTAGCAAAGTTGTTTCCTGCCTATTCGCTGATGCAATTAAGAGTTTCAAATAGCCCATGCTGGTAGAGAGATTCAGCTGTTGCCATTCTGCTAATAGAATAGAATCACAGTCATTTTGGGCAGGCATTTTCAAAACTCTTAAACCACGAGGTATAATCTGCTCTTTCAAACAAAGTTGTAAGTGAAACTTTTCATATTGAGTTCTTTTAAGCTTACAAAGTTCTTTTTCCATGTTCAATAAGTCACTTTGCGTATTTGACTTAGAGATACAATATTGATTATTGCAGAGTGTCCAACAAAGAAATAACTTTCTTCCAAGGATTATTTACCAATGGCCTGGGATAGAGTCATAGTTCTTTGATTTGTATTTCCATCAATGAAGTTGTTTTCAGTAAAGTGTAGAATTCTTCCAAGGTCAGGGGTGTATTTGAATTCTACCTTCTGGTTATGCATTTCCTAGATATAGCAAGTATTGTCCATAACAAATACATATTTGTCTGATAAAGGTAGGGACCTTCATTTACATTTAGTGTTAGCAATATTTTAGTTAAGGTAAAGGATTCATTAAATAAAGCTTGTAAAAAAATGATTGATTCCATTCCAATATGATTTAATTTTATTAAATTAAAAAAAATATGAATCCAGTCTGCTTTGAGTTTCTTTCTCAAATATTTTTTTTTTATTTTCAATTAAAATAACATTTATATAATATTTTTAAATATAATTTTAAACAACTATACACAATATTTACAATAGCCTGACTTTCAATTATATATACTGTATGTTATTAAATATAGCATTAACAGATCGGTTATCTGAGATACACTATTGATTATTGCAGAGTGTCCAACAAAGACATAACTTTCTTCCAAGGATTATTTACCAATGGCCTAGGATAGATTCGTAGTTCTTTGATTTTTATTTCCACCAATGCAGTTGTCTTCAGTAAAGTGTAGAATTCTTCCAAGGTCGGGGGTGTATTTGAATTCCACCTTCTGGTTACACATTTCCTAGATATAGTAAGTATTGTCCATAACAAATACATATTTGTCTTATTGAGGTAGGGACCTTCATTTACATTTAGTGTTATCAATACTTTAGTAAAGGTAAAGGATTCATTAAATAACGCTTATAAAAAAATGATTGATTTCATTCCAATATGATTTAATTTTATTACATTCATAAAAAATATGAATCCAGTCTGCTTTATTTGACTTTTCACACCTCCAGCAAAAAACATTTTTAGTAGTACTGATCTTTTTAATTCTATCTGGTGTTAAAAATGCTCTATGTAAGTATTTCCAGTTAAATATGTTCCAGTACTGTATGTTAATGTAATTAACTGATAGTAAGATGTTGCTTTTAATTTCTTCTGTTAACTGCAATGACTGACCTTTTGTTAAGAACTGCCAGTATGATGGTTTGGGAATTGTTTTATATGTTATTAACTCTTTATATAGATTTGAAATTGAATTTTTCTTTTTACAACTATTATATATAAAGTCATACAGAAAACTTATTAGATTTGGAATATCTTTAAATGAGGAATTATTAATTAATCTGCATAAATCTTGAGTGTACATTAGAATGTTTTGTAAGGTTAACCAGTCCTGTGTTGGAATATTATAAGCAGTTTTTATCATATGTATATCTAAAACATTTAATTTATTTACACATTGAAACCAGCATAAGAATCCATTTGTTCCCAGGAGGTTATTGTTTCCCTATATATTTTGTGAGGAACATTCTTAGTGATGGTAAATGGGGTTAAAAGGTCAAACCAAAGTTTTAGATCTATGTTTGCATTGATAAGTTTCCTAAAGGAATTGATGTAATGATTAATCAGTGTTGTTTTAGAAGGTTTTGTTATATTATATTGTATACTTATGCATAGTATGTACCAGAGTTTGTTTGATTTGTCTACTACTAAAAATTTTTTTAGCAGAGTAAATTCATTTGTTAATATAGCCATTGTTAATTATTTCCAGTTAGCAAAATAATTTGGGTTTATCCAGTTTATTGTAGTTTTAAGCACAGATGCTTTTATATATGTTTCTATTTCTGGGAAGTTCAATCCTCCTTGTTTCCAGGGTCTAATGTGATGAGTTAGAGCTACTCTATTCTTTTTGGGATACCATAAAAAATATATTAAACATGAGTTTATTTCCTTAAGATTGCATCTTTCAGAAATGAACTGTATTGCTAATGCTACATATAGTATTTTTGGCAAAAAGAACATTTTTATTAATTGCAATTTGTCTTCAAAAGTTAATATAACTTTGTTCCACTTTTCTATATATATTTTTATTGTTTCAATAATGTTTTTATAATTTATTAATATTTTTCATTTATATTTTGCATAACACTATTCCTAAATAATTTAGCGTAAGTTCTTGTTTTCCTATGATGGATTTATCTGTAACCTGTAGGTCTTTTTTCTAATTTAAAAATAGAAACTTTGATTTTGATCTATTAAAGTGTAGACCTGAAATCTTATAAAATGTCTCCATTACTTCTTCTAGCTCTCCTAATGACTCTCTGGAGTTTGATAGGGTTAATAAAATAGCATTATTTTAGATATGTACTAGTCATAGACTTCTATTCCTTTTATTCTTGGATTATTACGTATTATTTTTGCAAGTATTTCTATAGCCAAAGCAAATAAAATAGGAGAAAGGGGGGCATCCTTGTTTAGTACCTTTCATTATATGGATAGATTCTGAGGAGAAAGGGCCTAATTTAATGTAGGCTAAGTTATTAATATATATGTTATTTTAGTAATAAGATGAAGGGAGGAGGAAATTCAAATAATGCTAAAGTTTTAAATAGATATTCCCAGTTGAGAGAATCAAAGGCTTTTTCTATGTCTAATCCGATTACAAGTAGTTCTCTATCTTTATTCAAATTATCTATAAGAGTAAGTATCCTTTTAATATTATCATGTGTGTGCCTGTTATATAAAAAATCCAGTTTGATCATTATTAATTGTCTTTGAAATTGGGATTTTCATTCTGTTAGCTAGGATTGACATGAATATTTTGTAATCATTATTCAGTAATGATATAGGTCAGTATGAGGTGCAAAGGTCTGATGGTTTATTATCTTATAAAATTGGTGTTATGAGAGGAATATTGCCATGAGGGTGGTATTTTGCTTCTGACTGGACTTCTAGCAAAGTTTTATGAAAAAGGGAAATTACTGTTGAAGGGTAGAGTTTGTAAATTTCCATAATTATGCCATCTATCTCTGGAGCTTTGTTTATTTTATTTATTTTATTTTATTTTACATTTGTTGACCAGGCTAGTTTGGCTGGATACATGTCCATTTTCAGCAGAGGCCCGAGGAGAAAAGCTCCACTATATACTGGTACATTACATAAAATACATCACTGTAAGATACAACTTATAAGGATCAAAGAACTAATTTAATGTAGGATATTAACAATACAGAAGCATTTTTACAGAAATGTACAGTTCTTAAATTACATCATTTTTACAGAAATGTAAAATACTTAAAATACTAAATACTGTGTAGATTCCTAATCCCATGTTATTAGCAAAAGCAGGAGTAGTAATTTTGAAAAGAAAGAAAGAGGTAGCACATACAAAGGTTTATACTATATAGTATTAACAGTTATGATAATACATTTGTGCCAGGGCATCAGTTTTAAGAAATAGAATTGCACAGCAGGGAGCAATGTGTAGGTTTAAGTGAGATGGTACATGACTTGATGCAGAGGTGTATTGAGTAAAGAGAAGAGATGTTATAGGAAATGTAATATCTAAGTGGATATAAGGTGAGCTACAGAGGAGGAGTGATACAAGTAGTAGAGACAAGTAGAGAAGTAACGGAGAGATCTGTAAAGAGAGTTGGGTACTGAAGTCAGTCAGGATTAGAGCAAGGGCATAGCCAGTTGGATTTGAAATGGCACCTTAGTTGTTTCTTGAAAAGTTTTGATGAGCCTAGGGAGGTCAGTTCTATGGGAAGTTTATTCCAGTAAGAGCTAACAACATTTGTAAACAAGAAGTCACCAGCTTTATTGTGTGATTTGAGAGTAATGACTAGCAGTTTGTTTGCTGAGCGGAGGGAAGTAAGATTCCTGTAAGGGTGACAAGGTTATTAAGTATTGGTGTATTATTAGGGTAATGGAGAATTTTATAGGTGATAACTAACTGGTGGAGGAGAATCATATTTTGAAGTTCAAGCCAGCCGAGTTTTTTGAGATTAACACAATGATGGGTACGAAATGGGGAACCTGTGGCAAATCTGGCAATGCTATGGTAGGTTGTGGCAAGTTTCTGAAGGTTTGATTTTGAAAGTTTGATAAAGGATCGGGAGGCATACAATAATATAGAGATGAGATGAGTTTGGGCTAGAGATACCCTGCTAGTTGGTGTAAGAAAGGGCTTAAGTCTATAGAGGGCACCTATCTTTTTATTAACAGCTTTGATGGTTAGGTCAATGTGGCAATCAAAGTTCAGTTGATTATCTATTGTAAAGCCTAGTAGTTTAGTGGAATAATCAGGTGTAATGATAGTGCCATTGTCAGACACAATAGAGAAGGAGAAGGGGGCAGACTTAAGGGCAGGTGAGAAAAGTAATAATTTGTTTTTTTGGGGATTGAGGAGGAGACAGATATGTTGGAACCATTTTTCTGCTGCTGTAAAGACTTTTTGGGTGGAAGAATGGAGTTCAGCTGGAGATCCAGCAGAACAGATGAGAGTTGAATTATCTGCATACTGAATACATGTGGATGTTGGGAGTGAAATAGATAGGTTATTGATAAATATGGAGAAAAGAAGGGGACCTAGGATGGATCCTTGAGGGACACCGATAGTGACTGGGAGCTGAGAGGATAGATGGCTGGCCCAAAGCACAGCTTGTTTTCTATATTTCAGGTAAGAGTCAAACCAGTGCAATGCCATAGAGTCAAGTGAGAGAGATGTCAAAGTGTCTAGCAGAAGATGATGGTTCACCATATCAAAGGCTTTAGAGAGGTCGAGAAATAAAGCAGAGGAGAAAAGGTTGTTATTGCGATTTTTGTTGATATTGTCTGTGAAGGAGAGAAGAACAGTGGAAGTTGTTAGATTTACTTTCTTTTATCTTGTCAACAATTTCTTTGTAGGATATAGGTTTTTGTAGGTCTAGTTTTAAGTTTTCTGGATTTTTTTTTATATTGATAAGGTTTGTATCTAAGTTTATTTGGTTGGTATCTAAATCTTCTTTTTTGAAGTGTTCCAATTAATGGAACCGAAATGCTTCAAGGATGTCTCCTATATCTGATACTTTTTTCCGTTTCTTTTCATGATATGTACTACTAATGTTATTTCCTTTAGACTGTATTTTAATTCGTGTAGATAAGTTAATCTGGGGGAGGTGGCTAATGAGTTTATTTTTAAATTTTCAAAGGCTAGACAAGTTTTGTGTGTTACAATTTCATTATATTTTTTATTTAATTCCTCTGTTTCTTTTTTGACTTCTGGACAATTCTGATTTTTTTAGATTTTGCTATCAAGAGTCTGGTTTGCAAGTCTAATGATTCAGATTCCCACTCTCTAACTTTCTTTTTGTACCAGCTAAGAGTATTACCAAACTAATACACTTTTAATGAGTCCCAAACCATGACTCTAGTGATTTCTGTTGTATTATTAATTTCAAGAAATATCTATAGTTCTGACAATATCCAGGGTCTGAATTATTTAATTTTCGTGATATATGATGGAATTCTAGTTGAGAGGATTAAAGGTTTAAACTCTGTTTGGAGCTTCATTATAGGTTCATAGGTTTATACTAGGCTATCTGCCCTAAGGCATTTATAAGCCTAGCCCAAATTTTTGTGGCTTACGCCACCCCTTATATGAAAAAATACTGTGCCCATTAGTTTGTTGTGCCTCTGTCCAGCAGTGACACAGAGATTATTCCCGGGGTAAACCTACGATCTCCCATCCACAGGTCTAGATTTCTCTTGAACAGAGTCAGCGAGGTGCTCTGCCTCACATGGACCAGGATTTTATTCCACAGCATAGGGAGTCTCTGAGTGATAAATCTATCCCTCCAGCACGTCCTATTTATATCCGTGCTAAGGTTTAAGTCGCTTGCTCTAGTGGTTTTGGTGGATTTGGATTTTTTGAGGTGGAGCATGTCCATTAATTCCGGGTTGGACATGGCCTTGTATGTCAGGCACATGTCACCTCTGAGCAGACGGCATGCGACTGAATAGAGCTGGAGTTCCTTCAATCTGGCAGCATATGACAGATTTTGGAGTCCCTTTATCCTTTTGGTGAGGAACTTTTGGGGTCTCTCCAATTGCTGCAGATGTCGGGTGAGATACATCCCGAATGGGGCATTGTACTCGATCATTGGTCTGATAAGTGAAGAGTACAGGGGAACAATGACCTCACTAGATCTGGATGTGAATCCCTTCATGATCAGGTGGGCAATGTAGAAGGTTTTTCTAACCACTTTAGCAACGTGAGTGTCAAAAGAAAGGCCACTGTCAACCTGGGTCCCCAGGTCCCTGATAACCTCTTCTGTGCTTAGTGGATTGCCACCTATATGGTAGCTTGGAGTTACCTTGTTTTTCCCGAAGGGTATGACTATACATTTTTGGCGTTTAACTTCAGGCCATGGCTCTGGCACCAGCTATCTGTTTCCGTGAGTCCCTTCTGAAGGATATCCGTGTCCGATGCACTTTCCACTATGGCGCCCAGTTTGCAGTCATCTGCAAACTTTGTCAGCCAAAGTCCTCCCATGTTGGCCTGTACTTCTGAGAAGTAGATGCCAAACAATAGGGGGCCAAAGACCGAGCCCTGTGGGACACCACTTGTGACCGGCTTGGAGTCTGACACAGCGCCAGCAACTCTAACCCTGTGGGTTCTGTCCTTAAGCCAGTTTGCAACCCATCTTGTGACATATGGGTTTACATTTAAGCTGGTAAGTTTTTCTACAATACCCGAGTGGGGTATTGTGTCGAAAGCCTTTGCAAGGTCAAGGTAGGCTGTATGGACTGCCTTTCCCTCATCAATGGCCTTGGTGACTGTTTCGAAGAAGTCGACCAAGTTCAAAAGGCATGATCTTCCCTTGACAAAGCCAAACTGGGTCGGGTCCAATGTCTGCAAGTCCCCTATATCTTTGTTTATGAACTCCATTATGATCCTCTCCATAGCTTTGCAGACTAGACTTGTTAAGCTTATGGGGCGGTAATTACCAGGGTCCGTAGAGGCGCCGCCTTTGTGGAGTGGGACCACAGTTGCCATACGCCACTCCTTGGGCACGTATCCTGTGGTAAGGCTGCCTTATGTGCGGGTTTAATTCCTCATTTAGCTCGTGTAGCACACAGCCGGGGACACCATCCGGTCCCATTGATGCTGTGTTTTTAGCTTTAGAGAGAGCAGCTTTCACCTGCGCATTTGAGATGTCCGGGAGGCTACACTCGGCTGGGATAGTTATCTCTCCTTTAGGGGGGGGTGAAGTTTGCACTGAACCTGTCTGCCAGTATGTTGGCAATGTCTGTGGGTTCAGTGATTTTTGTATCATTTTGGACTAATTCTGAGCATATCTGGGAGTTTCCACCCAGGTTCCTAACATAGCTGAAAAAGGCCTTATGATTGTCCTTTAAATCCATGGCAATTTTTCTCTCAAAATTGGCCTTAGTTGATTTTATGAGTGCTCGTATTTTTTTTTTACTAATAATGATCAGGGGTGACTTCCCTTTTATGGATTTTGTTCTATCATGTAATAGCTTTCTCCTCTTATTGTAAAGTTTGTTAATGGCTGGGGTCCACCAGACTGGACATTTGCCCTTTGTGGAAAGAGTCTTGGTTTTATTTGGGATTGCCTGATCCATGCAGTCCTGGAGGTGTTCATAGAAGGCATTTGTAAGGGCTTCCGCAGCTTGGGTTGTGGTTTCCACTGGCTCAGGGGCCTTGAAGGATACCACACCAGTCTTGAGTAGTGTGAAGTTTGCTTTAGAAGTTCTTCACTATGGTCTTTTTGTTTGGGGTGGGGCGGGATGTGGATTTCCAGTGAGATTAGTTTATGATCAGATCTCACCAATGAGGGATATACTTCGGTGTGGAGCATTTTGTCCCCATGTTTGTGACAATGAGATCTAGTATATTTTCTCCTCGTGGGAACATTGACTAGCTGTTCCATGGCATTTGAATTTATGAACTCCAGGAACCGTTGGGCTAGAAAGTTAGGGCTTGAGTAATGTTCCCAGTCTATATTCGGTAGTTGAAGTCACCCAATATGATGGTGTTTGGAGATACATTTATACCCTCCAGTGTCTTCAGGAAGGCTGTGTGGGGTTCCTGAGTTTGAGAGGGTGGCCTGTAGCATGCTACAATTTGTAGAGCAGTTTTGCCTATGGTTAGTTGCACCTGGATGGTTTCGAAGCTTCGTGAGTTGCCACCAACCTGGAGGTGTGGGTATCCTTTATGAATATGGATACACCCCTCCTTTTGTGGTGTGGTCCGGGTTTTGGGGCGGGCATGATATGAGGTAAAACCTAATAGTGCCGGGGTGCTCTCAGGAGCCTTGAACCAGGTTTCAGTTACAGCACAGACATCGTTGTTCTCCATACTGAGAAGGGCCTCAGTGCGTGCATTTTGAGATTTAGACTTCTGGCATTGAGCAGCATTACCCTCAGTTTCTTCCCATTTTTGTTTTCTAGGGTGGTAGGTTTAGAATTTGAGCCTTGCCTAAAAAAGGCACTATGGGGGGTGGCAAGAGCCTTAGCCAATATCCGGAATCCCAGGGTGACAGGTGCAAGCCGTCCCTTGCGAAGCAGCGTGGCTTGTCAAGCATGTCATCCCAGGCAGACAGACACTGGATCCCCTTTGAATGACACCAGACATTAAGCCAATTGTTAAAGCTGATCATCTTGTCTCTATATTGTGGCATCATTCTTGGTGAAGGAAGGATACTGCTCAGGGTTAGGGTCATACCTGCCTGGGCTGCATAATCAGAGAGCTCCTCTATGTCTCTTTTCATGTAGTCCAGGGAGGTACGTCTCAGGTCGTTCACACCAGCATGGACAATGACTGTGTCATATTTGTACTTGCCGTGGAGTGACCCGAGTGCTTGTGTTATGTGGCGGATTCTAGCGCCTGATAGGCAGCTTACTGTGACCCTCTCCTTGTTCAGCCTGGTGAGTGGGACGTCAGTGTGTCTGACTATGGAGTCACCTATGACAAGTATGTTTGGTGTTGTATTTGGCCTTAAGGGCTGTGACTGCTTTGCACACTGCTTTTGTGGTTTATGTGTTGCTTGTGGGGTGTTTTGAGGTAGCAGTTGTTTGGGTGTCTGCTTTGGAGGCCTCTGCTGTTTAGATATATTTTTACTCAGAGCCTCCGAGTATGTCTTTGTGTGTTTATGTGTTTGATTCAGTGGAGTGGTAGCATTATGTGAGGCTGGTTTTGTGGTGTGTGTAGTTGCCTTCTCCTCCTGTCTGGTCTTGCCAGTCCTGAGTTGAGAGAGCTCAGCCTCCAGTTTGGCTAAATAGCTGCATCTCTCGCAAGTATTTGTGTTATGTGGGAGGAGGAGAGGGTTGTCTGTGTACATGAGGCAGTTATAACATTGCCTCAAGATTCCCAGATTCACCAGCTGGACCGGAGAGGAGATTGACAACTGACCTTTGGACATGCTAGAATAATATTGGGAAATCCTTAATTGAAAACAAGGGCCAGTGGGGAGTGAGGGTGTAGTGCTTTTAATTTTTAGTGCTGACTTATATAATTGCTTTAGTGAGCAAGTGCCAGGTAACTTGAGTGCAATGTGTTACAAGTAACTAAATGCAAAAACGACAAACAGTAACTTTCTTTCAAGTGAAACAAGGAAATAAGTACAGTAAGCAATGCAGATATCACTAGTGATCCACAGAAGCGCTGAGAAGTTGCGTATTAGGTGGAATTAGCTTCCAGGGAAATAACAAGCAAACAAACAACAAGCATATAAACAAAGCTAGATTCAGCAGGCCTAGATCAGAGATCAGAGAGTCATGATCTGAGAAGGGGCATGGAACTATTGAGAAGTTCAGGATTTTTGTTTGTAAATCTTGAACTACAAATAATTTGTCTATTCTGGTCTGTGTTCCAAATCTATGGTCTTTATGGGAAACTAATAAGGAGTTATCATCTTTTACTTTAAAAGTGTCTATTAAATTAAATGAATCAATCCATTTTTTAAGGATTTTGAAATAGTTGCTATGTGAAAAGACTTCCTGGTGGTTTCAGAAGCTTCTAAGGTACAATTAAAGTCTCCTCCCAGTATAAGATTTCCTTTATAATTGTTGCAAATAAAATCTAGGTGTTTTCTAACCATTCCTGCTTCAGTTCCTGGGAACCAGTATAGATTAGCTAAGGTCTATATTCTGCTATTAAATTTAATTATAACAAATGCTAGTAGACCTTCTTTGTCTTCATATTTATAAATAACGTTCGGAGTGCTTATGTTTTTCTTCCAGAGAATTAATACTCCTTTTGTCTTTGTTCTATAGGAGGATTGAGATAAGACTGTATAGTCCTTAGGGTTCCAAATAAAGCTATCATTAGTCTTAAAATGCATTTCCTGGAGAAATGCTTATTGTGCCTTGTTTAGATTTAAATATTTTAGTAAGTTTGATCTTTTATTTGCATTATTTAAGCCATTAGTATTTAATGATAAGAATGTTAAATCCATTTCAAGTTATTGTTGGAAGAAATTTTTGCTTCTTTTTTTATTTGGATTATAGTAGTTATACCATATTCTCAGACAACATTGGATGTTATTTTTATGTGTGTAAACTTGGGAGTGTAATTTAATGTTCTTTCTTCTTTAAATATAAGTAGGGTAAAATTCTGGTTAGGCTTTAAAGAAGTCCTTCTATAAAACATTAATTCTAAAGTATCAAATACAAGTAAATATGAATTTCCCATTAAACATGGAATGAAAGTCATTCCTAATCCAATAGATAAAGCTAGATCTACTGGATTATCACTCATACCTTTAACCAAAAATATCAACTGAGCTCCATATGTTAAGTTATTACATGGAGAATTTTCTTAAAAGAGATATGAAATGTTATATTTTTCTATTACTGTTCTATAGTATTTTATATATCAGGATGGAATGTTAGTAGTGTAAACAATTATTATGTTGACTTAGAAAATATCCAATATTTAGTTACCCTTAAGAGATCCCAAACATGTCAGATATGTCATTTTGGATAAATTAAATGCAACAGAGGAACATACACTAAATAAGCCAACAACAAATAGATTATTACTAAAATAATTTGACTAAAAGGACTCTACAGGAGACAATGAGTGATTACCAATGAAATATGAATTTACTGTAGGTGTACTGTCTTCCTTTACTTTCCCACTCTTCAGCTCACCAACTTCAACTTACACTTATGAAAAAGACATGGCTTATCAGTGGTATCCTGACTCTGAGTAGAGGCGCCCTACATTCTTGTGTGCAGTTCTTTTACATATTGATAGACTTACAAAACAGAGTCTCAGAATGAACTATGATCACCCTGACAATTCCCATCCTGCATAGGGAACTTCCTGCTTCCAGTATGGGTAATCATATCAGGTCTAGAATGAATATGAAGGTACCTATATGGTAATCAAGACTTACCTTAGGTAAGTATTAATCAAATAGTATTTAGAGCATCTTAGAGAGTTCTCGGGACAGTTAAAATACTCAAAAGCCTCTCCTCCCTTGGCCAAAAACAGAGATTTCCCTTCACTTTCTTTCCCTTGTTTTAAATCAGTACTAATAAAAGAAATTCAGCAAACATAGGTAAACAGAAATAACATTCAGTAGTCCGTCTTGTACATGACTCGCAATCCATTAAACAAGTCAATGACTAACATCACTTTAGTAAACATTATAAAGACAAATTAGAAATAATTTCCTAGCTCTTTAAATTCTCTGATAAAGCAAAACGTTAACAATAAGCTATTTAAGTATAAAGCATTTCAATTTTTCCTTGCATGTATACATTTCTACTTATATTGTAGTGTCAATAGCTGTCTTTGAAATCTGTACAATACTTCACTTCTTCAAATCATTCCTTTTTCAATTCAGGTTTTGTTTTGTCAAAACGGCAACAATATTTCAAGGGCACAATTAATATTTAGACTGATGTTTCATATAAATAACTTGTCAGTTGCCAATTGAGTTAGTTTACAATGTATGGTTAGTGCAAATATAGCATGTTGTAAAAATAATACGTATTTTTTTGTGTGTTCTAGTGCCTGGCATATGCAAGTGACATATATAATGTAGCATATATAGAGCAGATAGCTTATGGATTCAGGTTGTTAAAGTAAGTTATGGTTATTAATCAGGCAGTTTCATTTAAATTCCCAGGTAATTTGGGAACATTTCAGTTGAGTTTCCAAGAATGTGTAGTCCAATGTGAGTAACTGAATCCACTTTTCCTCACAAATATATATGTCACAATTCATTAAACTAAGCAGAGTCTAACATCTGTATAATAGTCATTATAAAGACAAATAGTAATTTCCTAGCTCTTCAAACTTTCTGATATTGCAAAATGTTGACAGTAAGCTATTTTAACTGGAAAACTAAAACAATTCAATACCTCCTTGTGAATATACATTTTTATTTTTACTGTAGTGTCAAGAACTGTCTTTGAAATCTATGCATTACTTCACTTCTTTCAAGTCATTCATTTTACAGTTCAGATTACATTTTGTCAAAATGTCAATAACATTTCAAGGGCACATTTAATATTTAAACTGATATTTTAAATGAATAGCTATCAGTTACCAAGTGAGTTTGTACAGAGTGTGAGGTAACTGCAAAGATAACATGTTGCAAAAAGTAATATGTATCTTTTCATGTGCTCTAGAGACTGACAATTTCAAGTAACATATAAAATGTAACATTTACAGTGCAGACAGCTTGTGTAATCAGCATGTTAAAATGAGTAATACTTTTAAATCAACCAGCTACATTTCAGTGCACATGTAGTTTAAGAACATTTCAGTTGTGTTTCCAGGAATATGTAATTGTATGGGGATAAATTATAAAATATATACAATTATACCATGACCCTCCATTAATATTTCAAAACGTGCATGCTGATTGGTCAGCGTGCACGTTGTAAATCGGAGTTATAGTAATGGAAAAAGTCCGGTCTCCCGGACTTTTTCCATTAGTATAACTCTTTTTTTTTTTTTTTTTACAGCAACAAAGAATGCAAGATCTCCGTTGCTGTTTACAGCCTGTCTCGCTATGTTAAACGAGTTTAACATAGCGAGACAGCTTTTAAAAAAAGCAACGGAGCATCTCTGTTGCTTTTTTTAAAGCTGTCTCGCTGTGATAAACCCATTTAACATAGCAAGACACTTTAAAAAGCAACTGAGATCTTGCTTTCTCCATTGCTTTTGCCCACAGCTCTAATGTACCACATAGGCATATGCATACGCAGTACATCAGAACTGCCGCAGAATACCAGACAGCTGCGGAAGGACAGCAAGGAGGCATTATGCAATGACATTATTTAAGAAAATTAATTTTTTTTTTCTTAAATAATGTCATTGCATAATAGCAATAACCCACTTCTGGGTGTGGGTAATGCTGGATTTACCCACGGTTGGCTTTGTTTGGTCCCTCTGGCTTCACCCTCGTGACCAGACCAAGCCAACCGTGGGTAAATCCAGCATTACCCACACCCAGGCGTGGGTTATTGTTATAATAGTCCTACTATGTATTTAGTTTACCTTGCTTAGGTTGTTTTTCATTTTAATAACTAAACATTACTTTTTCTTATTATTTGTAATCTGTGAGGCTAAATGCACTTCACAGATTCAGTGTCCTTAGAAACGGCAGCAATTATTTACTGTTGCTATGGCAACACAAATAGAATGTGAAGAAAGCTTCACTTATCTTAACCAACAGTAAATTTTTCCCTCCTTTCTTTTTTTTTTTTATATATTTGTTAATACTAAAAGGAAATAATTCAAAGGACATATGTACATGAATGGAACATTTCAGAGTTAATCATGAATATGTCCCCAATCCCAATAAGCATAACAGTGACTATCATTAATCTAATAAATATTGTAATAACAATTAAGTTCACCATTCCAGTTAGTCTACCTTAAAACTAGATTATTTTAGACTATTATTTATCTATGTATAGATAGTGAGTTATTAAATATATACAGACTATATTAGTATAGTAAATAGGAGATAATTTAGAAAGGGAGACAAGATGCAGTTAAAATAATAATGAGAAAAGAGAGAAGAGAGAAAGAAAAGAGAAAATTAAGAGAAAATACACATATACTATGTATGTTGATTTACAGTATAAATATTTTATGTGCTATGTAACCCTCCTTCTGTGAAAGAAAAGTAGCGTTTTACATACCTGAGGTAATGTGAAAACTCTCATGTGTCATTTATTTTCAAAAAATATAAATATTCCAGTAGTTAGTTACCTTTGTTTTAAAATTCCAAGCAGTAAAATTGGTCCTTTAAAGTAATGTTAAAACAATTCATATCATAGCAGATGCTTTGAGAGATTTGGATGTAACAGTATCAGTCTTTTGCTTCTTCTTTTTGACGTCTGCCCAGACATTTGTTTCTTTTGTTCTTTTGAGAGAAGGTGACATCCAATCCATATATTCTGGTAAAGTAATCGCATTATTAGTTTTAATAAATGAAGAGGCTTCCTCTAAGTCAATAAAAGTCCTCATCTCATTGGCATACAGTGTTCTTATCTTAGCTGGATATGCAAGTTGTGCCTTGATGTTATTTTGTTTCAGAAACGTTATCACTGGCCCACACTTTTTCCCTTTGTTCCATTATTCTAGATGATCAGTCGTTATCAAATCTTGTCAGGCTCTGTTTATATTTTAGAGGAGTCTTCCTCCAAGAAGATCTTAAAATCAGTTCCTTGTCCAAGTATGAAAGAAATTTGATAATTATTGACCTAGGGGGGAGAGTTTCAGTTAGTAGCAGGTTTCCCAAGAGCTCTGTGTGCCCTTTCAATGCTAAAGGAAAGTCCTTCTTTTAAATTTAAAAAGTCAGGGATCCAGCTTGGTAAAAAGGAAATACTATCCTCACCTTCTGTGTTTTCGGGTAATCCGAAAATCCTGATGTTATTTCTCCTCTCCCTGTTTTCCAAGTCATCTACTTTATTAACAAACCAAGTGTTTTGTTTAAGAAGCAGTTCTTTCTGTGTTTCCTCTTCCTTAAGTCTGCTTTCTAAGTAATTTAGAGAAACCTCTATTCCTGTTATCCTTGTCTGGTATTGTAGCATTTCCTTGAGGGTGTCAGCCTGTGTTTGACCGCTTGTTTTAAGATTTTCCAGGTTCTCTTTAAAATCATCCATCTTCAAAGACAACTCCTGCAGGGTAGATGCAATCTGCTGTAGTTCCTTCTTTAACACAGAATCCTGATGAGAATTCTTTTGAGTTGCTCATTTTAACAAGTGAATATATCTCCAAGCGTTTTGACAGGAAATTATCTGTAAAACTTCACCAAAGTTTCTAATTATGTAAATTAGTCCTTTATCTATAAGATTGTATACTTTAAAGAAAAAAAAATATTTTTTCCTGTCTTAGTTAACTAGTTATATGGATCTCTAAAATACTGCTGCTTTCAATTAGCCATTCAGGCTCCACCTCTCCTATTTTAATATTCTTGTGGCAACAGGTGTAAGTGTCAGTCTGGCATACACGTGGTACTTGGTTTTAATACAGGAAATCCCAGGCATTTTACTGTTGTTCCATTTTACATTATATTAAATATCACTTATAACACTTTATTCATAATTATAAATAGTTGAGCTGATGTACAGTGGAGGTGATATGAATTATATGTATGAGAGATAAGACACCCTTACTGTGTTTTGAATGTTCAGATGTATGACTGCGGTATACTGTCTACTATGTTTCTATAAGTATAATTCTGCTATCTGGACTTGGATGGCCTTCACACTTAAATAAGACACATACACAAATGAATATATATACAAAGACTTTGTCAGGTCACACACATACAAGGTTAACACCTCAGTCTGTCATCTGTATTTATAATGATTCATGACTATGTCTGAGAAGCACTTCTTCTGTGGCAAAGATGTAAAATCACCACTGTGGAAGAAAATGGTTTGTCCTTTATACATAGGTTTGAATTCCATACTGTGAAAGTCAGTTTTAGCAGTGTATAAAGCCAAACATGTGTCAGGTCATGAAATGTATGCCCCAGTTCATGTCAACAAAGTTATATAATCTAACATTTACAGCAGTCGGCACCCCTCAAACTAATGTCAAGTGTCAGATTAACCTTCCTTTTCCAACAATTGTTTTCATCTCTGTTTGGCCCTGTTGTTCTCCACTTAACATCATACAAACATGGTTGCATCATTGCTCGGGTTTGTGCACTGCCAGTAAACACAATAACAGGAATTAGCAGGAAATCATTATTTGCTATTGTACTGCTTTGGGATTAGACATGTCCGGTGTTAGAGGGGAAGGTACCCAATTTAGGGTGCAGAGGTGGAGTGTACTGGGTCCATAATATTTACTGGACTCCTTGTAAAGCACCACAGCCAATGTAGGTATCACTTCAATGACCTAAAAAAAGGCAACAGGGATATACTCATCCAGTGGTTGGATGAGTTTCAAACTAGCAACATCACACTATTGTGCATGTATGCTAATAAAGAAAATGTATAATACATATAAAGCTAAATATAGGCAAGAGTGGTATACATAATTCTCTTCTGTTCTTTTCTTTCCACAGCAAATAGGCAAGCCCCTGCTGATCATCTGGAGAGACTGAGGGAAGCAAGTGGTATGTATCCAGCATAAGAGAAGTATTATTGTAGCTTTAAAAGAAAGAAAAATGTTTTTCTTCTATATACAGTAGTAACAAAGTAATCATGCATATCCTGACTGCAAAAGCAAGTATGCATGCATAAGTCTGTAGCACAAACCAACATTAGGAGTCAAGTGTAAGACTGTAGTCAGAAGTTGTGCATTCAAATACCATGAGTAACAACTATGCAATAGTACAATTCTTTAATAATATAACATAAATTAAAATCTATACAAGTGGCACAAATGCCCTGTTGTTAACTGTAATCTGTATAACTGGACCAAGCATATGCACAGTATATGCACATTGCAAGTATTACTTTGAGCAATCTGTAATTATAAGAAATCAAAGCACAAAGCACCAAAAGAGAGATAAACACTCCTGCATCCAAAACTAAAATATTTAAAACAAAAATCCACATGCAGGAATGAAATGGCCTCAGAATATTCAATTCCTCTCAGTATATAGTGGTTCTTCAACCCAATAAACACAGGTCAGCGTATAATCCAAAAGTAGATGATTTATTAGCTAGCAAGTAAGCGCTTTCACCATACGGCTTTATCAAACTTCAACAACAGCTCTAAAATCATACAAAGTTATATATACGTAGGAGGAAGCTGATAGGTCCAAACAAATTGGTTAATTAATAAACAGATATAGTGCATTTCAGAGACATCATTAAAGCACATTGCATTAAATATGTGAAAAACATACATACATAAAAACAGATATAAAATGTCATATAAAAAACACACATATATATATATATATATATATATAAATAAATATATAAAATCACTACTTCCAGTACCTAAAGACAATTTAGTAAATGCATTCAAGGAAGTATAAGTAATATATATATAAAAACACATAAATATATACAATAAAATATTAAAACGCTTAACAGGGTCTATACAATCTCTTCCTGCACAATAAGGGTTTAACTTGAACCTTATCGTTTAGACCAGGGAACTTATCTGCTCTTAATCGAACTATCCATCTAAGCTCACATTCTTGTAGGTAGGAATCAACATCCCCACCTCTAATAGTAGGAATAACTTGTTGCAACACGCTGTTAAGCGTTTTAATATTTTATTATATATATTTATGTGTTTTTATATATATATTACTTATACTTCCTTGAATGCATTTACTAAATTGTCTTTAGGTACTGGAAGTAGTGAGTTTATATATTTATTTATATATATATATATATATATATATATATATATATATATATATATATATATGTTTTATATATGACATTTTATATCTGTTTTTATGTATGTATGTTTTTCACATATTTAATGCAATGTGCTTTAATGATGTCTCTGAAATGCACTATATCTGTTTATTAATCAACCAATTTGTTTGGACCTATCAGCTTCCTCCTACGTATATATAACTTTGTATGATTTTAGAGCTGTTGTTGAAGTTTGATAAAGCCGTATGGTGAAAGCGCTCACTTGCTAGCTAATAAATCATCTACTTTTGGATTATACGCTGACCTGTGTTTATTGGGTTGAAGAACCACTATATACTGAGAGGAATTGAATCTGTAATTATAGTTTGCAGTTGTTAGGAAGTGTACTTAAATGTAAAACTTCAGATAAAATAGTTGTATTATTTTGATAATGCATTGTATGTCACATATGATGATACTAATTGTATCTCATTTTTTTCCCTCACTCCCAATCCTTATCTCTTTTATATTTTTTTATTATGTGTCATCAAAATGCACTTCACAGATTCAACAAATCAATAAATAAATAAATAAATGATTCTCAGCACAGCACAGCAAGGTAGGCCAACCCCAGTGGCTTAGTCTACCCCCTCCTCAACCCGCTCCAGTACTGATGTCCATTACATCTGGCACACAACCTGGCAGCACTGCCTCTGCTGCCCCTGCATTACCTGGACCTGCAGGTAGCACTACACTGGCAGCTGGTGCTGTGGTACCATCTGGGAATACTGTCAGAGGTGGGGATTTCAGCATCCACCAAGAGACGCCAGGGTTGGTGTGTCAGGTCATGCACAGCACCATTGGTGTACACCTACATCAGATGGACAGACTGCTCTCCATCATGGTCTGCAGGAGGAGAAGATGTTAAACACTCCAGCAACCAGTGGAGTAAGATGACAATAATGATAGTCCTGCATGTAAGGACTAGATTTTCACTGTCCCCATGTTTGATGGTCATGTTCTTGTGTTGTCCCCTCCTCACCCCAATCATGGTGTCCCCAAACCTTTGTGTCCCTCATCATTCCTGTGTCTTGTCTCGTTTGTCCTGTTTGTTTGCATTTGCTTCCACTCCTACCCAACTTACCTGACCCAAAAATACCAATGTCCCTTACCCAGCATTCCTCTCTTACAGAAGTAAAAAAAAAGGGGGGGGGGGGGCGCCTCTCCAACAAAAAAAAATATTATCCCATATATAGCTCTCCATTTCACACACATGTCTTCTTGACACACTTAATTTGGGACAATTGGCTATACAACATGATTGCATTGTTGTCACTACTCTTTATAGAGGTGACAGTCCAAATTCATTTAATATTCTGTACATATTTTTACTTTACACTTTTAAAGAAATGGACAGCTGTGTTTCTTTCCTATCTCCCTCCTGCACATTCCTATGTTACTTTCCATTTGTTCTTCCCCCTACATGCCCCCCAGTTCACCACTTTCCTATCTACCCCATTTAGCATCTATAATCTGGTCAAAAAATCGAATCACACACAACACACATAAGTAACAATAAACTAATGGAGCCCTTCACTTTTTGGCCTCTATGTTTGCACAGAGTTTGGCATCATGCACCAATGCCAAGAGACGGCTAATGGCTCTTCAGTGGTGCAGTTACCTCCACACAATGTCGCTTAAGCATGCTGCACTAAATCAACACACAGTAACACATGGTCAATGCAGTATAAAGATTCATTTCATTGCATTATCACTGCTTATTTAAAAGTATTGCATACACCTGAATTCAAACCCTATATTATCTGGACTCAAAAAGAAATGTGTTAATGCATTTACACATGCTGCTACAGAGTAAGCTAAGTAGCAGGTGTGTTTCATACCGTCAGTACTGAAAACTCTCAAAATTTTAGCAATGAGGCTCTCGTCTGTTCACCACTTAACTATGGGAAAACAGGGAAAGCAGTAGAAATGTGTATTTCACATGTGCAAATACTTTGCCATCGATCACTCGAATGCGTTGCTCAGAGGTACACTATGAAAAGTGGAAAATAGCATGTTATTACTTTTGTTTACTGTCCATTTAGTGTTAATGACATGAAACTACACGTGGAAACAGAAAAAATGAAGGCCCTATCTAAGAAAATGTCACATATTTACAATGCAGCCATCTGTTACCTCCCTCCATGTACTGCAATCTTGGTCTCTCAGTACTAGTTCACAAATATTTCAACTACACTATACAAATTAATAGCAAATGTAGTCTGATATACCATGCACATCTTTAGAATGACAATACACATTCAGATTTTCCAGTACTTGTAGTAATGTGGACACCTGTTTGCATATTGTTAGCAAAACTGTCTCTTAAAGTATACATCCACATTGCAATTCAACCACCATACTACACATTACACACTCATTAATCTGGTAACATGCAGAAATTTAATATCTTGACAGTTGAACATGGCTAGCTATCCATTTCATGCAGGCCTCAAAACATCTTCTTTCCAACATCCAGTGATGATGTCATCCACTATAAGTTGTCCAGAAGCATTGTAAAAGTCAGACTTGTGCCACCTACGTAAAATACAGAGTTTTGTAGTCTGTATACTTAGATAGGTAGGGGTTCTGATCTCACTGCAGTTAAATGGTGTGTGTGTGTGTGTGTGTGTGTGTGTGTGTGTGTGTGTGTGTGTGTTTGGGCACATATTGGACATTAGAGACAGCATTTTACACCAGCCTGCTGGATACTGCTATTATCATCTTCTTCTTACCAAACTCTGCTGATGTCATCTGCTATAGCAGATTTGTAGATGCGCTGTATTTCCATCAGGATAGGGTCAGAGACTTGCCTGTAGGCCAGACATAAGTCTCTTCATGCTATATAAAACATATTACAGTGACAGGGTTTCAATCTGTCCACATACATCATGGCATGGTTTGTAGGCCCTGTATTTTCAAACCCCTATGGTCTCTTCAGCTGCTGCAGGTGTCTGGTGAGGTGCATGCAAAAGAGAGCATTAAACTCTATTAGTGTTCTGATGAGGTTCAAGTACAGTACTGTTATATCATCCTCAGATCTGGATACGATGGCCTGACTTTTGAGGTGCAGGACATAGACTTTCCATACCACTGTGCACACTTGGTGGTCGAAGTTCAGATTGCTATTTTCATGTGTTGCCAGGTCTTGCACCACAAGGGGAAGTGTTGTCAATGCTTTAATTAACAGGGAATTCCACTTTGCAGAAGGCCAAAATAATGACATATTTTTGTATTTCCTTGTAGACCATGTAGCTTTGGCACCAATCATTTGTCTGTGTTAACCTCTCCTGTAGTATGTTAACATCATTGGTGGACTCAATGATTGCATCTAATATGCAAGAATCAGTAAACCTGGTAAGCCAAAGGCTGTAAACTTTAGCCTGGACTGTCAAGAAATAGATTAGAAACACTAAAGGTCCCAGCATAGATCCTTGGGGTACGCCAGTGGTGATAGCTCTACTTGTAGTGGTTGATTCACCAACTTTCACAATAGGTGTTTTATCAGTGAGCTAATTTGTTAAGTATCTATTGATGCAAGGGTTAATCCCCAGCTGGGAAAGTTTCTCAATGATACCTGAGTGGGGAATTGTGTCCAAACCCTAGACCAGAGACAGATAGGTAGTATACACTGTCTTACCTTCATCCAAGCCTATCACACAATCAGTGGGCTGTGACAGCATCACATATCACCAATAGCATGACTCAGAACATACATCTACCTGACACAGTTGGATGCACACTTCAACACACCCTCCAGATGTACTATGTTCCTGTAGAAGGGTGTACATCAACATTCATCCATCTGAGTGGGGAGGACAGCATCTGATGCATGCATGTATAGACACATCCTGATTCACCTCATCTGTGAGGTAGACTAACATGTCATCATGGACCTTTTCTAAATGGACACTTGCAATATCCTGGCTGTGTACAACAGACATGTGTGAGTTGTTAGTGCTACCGCCATGTCTGTTCCATCTGTTAGATGTCCTCAAACAGGTCATCCAGGGCATGCATGATGACAACACTATAATCCTGTGGAACTTGACCAGGCCAAGGCATTTGACACAAATTCACACTGAGGTATTCACTCAACACTGTCAGGAGTGACCATAAACAGCTATATCACCAAATGGGTGGACCAGTGTATCACATATGCAGCATCTAAATATGTTGAAAGGTGTGAATTGAACTATATCTTGGGTCCAGTGATCAGGTCCATACATCAGGGTTGGCTGCTAGCTCCTGTCCTGTCCATTATTTAGGTCACAGGCATCAAGAATGACATACACATCCTGTGTCCAAACAGCTGTCTGCAGGACTATAGATTGTGGACAGTCATTGACTCCAACTGTGATATTAATATAATACAGACAGTATCAACACACACCAAAGATTACTGTCACAGCCATGACAACACGTGAGATGAAACAAAAACATGGGGGATTTGTTATGAAAACAAATGCACCACCAAGGATAATGTAGACATCACACCTTATAAGCAGACCAATTGGTATGTGACCTCTTTCCTGGGGTAGATGGTTTGTGGAACATCCACCACCATGTAGCCACAGTGGTGACTACTTCCTTGTACGCAACACAACTACTGAGAATGTGCAGGGCATCCACATCAAAATGCCATAATACCTTCAAATGTCACAGCCATCATCACACCAATAATTGAGTACAATGTACCCTTCTTCATGTACCTCTCTGTACATTTTCCAGTGATATATAACTGACGTGTACCACCTTTGTCACATTGAGCTCCCACATACCTTACTGGCCATACCTAGGTATTCTTTTTGTTACATAAACATAGTTGTTTGACAACATTGATGGCATGGGTTACATTTGTGACAATGTGGATTGTACCATATATATATATATATATATATATATATATATATATATATATATATATATATATATATATGCCATGTACACCAGTTAGCTAGCCTGTATTGATCATAATATTGCATACATGTATAGCAGTGTCCCTCCTAACACCTCCAACAGATGTTACAGTGTCAGGACGGTGTGCTTGATTACCCTCAGCTGACATGCCACGATAGTTGTACAATTGTGTTCGTGCAGAACCATCTATGATCACTAAGAATCACATAGGATTACTGGTGGTATTATTCTGATATTGTCCTTGATGTGCATGCTTCTATTTACTGTTGCCCATGAGCCTGTAACAGTGAACCAGTTTTTGGAGAGGTCTGCTGACATTATAGTCATATTCAGCAAAATCACTTTACACAGCTTCACCATATGCACTCAATCCCAATTGTATATAACATCCCTGATATATGTCCTTTCCATTGTTCATGTCATTATGTTTATATCACACAGACATCTTCTCCACTGTTATGTCACCTTGTGTGACAGTCACATAATATACATGTTTACTGTGCAGTCCATACTGTACCATGTCAATATGTGATTAGTGTCCCTGCTACAACTGTCTTCCATTTACATGCCCTCGTGTACTATACATTATGATATTTCACCTCTCCTCTTTCCCTGTATTCATCCCCAGACTGTTTGTTTTAAATGGCAGTCCATGTACACTTACAGATCATTTACACACCTTTTGTACAGAATGCCTGGAATGGGATTCCACAACACTCTGCACTGCATACACTATCCTGTACTGTGTTTGGACCATATACATTGCTATATCATTAACCCTGTAATCATTGTGGCATTGTGCACAATTTCATTAGCCTAGTTTGTTCTAAGGTAAACAAGTGTGCTATCTGTGTTGCTTTACATGGTTTCCTGGCTGGAAACAGTGTTGCCAGCCATGAAACCATGTTTGTTTACGTCTAAACGTGGTGCGCACCATAAATATGTAATCACTGCTACTACTCACTGCACAAACACGTAAACTCTGTGTAGGCTTCACATGAAGTTTACATGGAGTTTATTGAATCCTACTACCTATGTGTATGAACTGTTATTTTGTAATGTGTAAACAAAAATCAGTTAGAATAATTTTATAGCCATGTAATTTGCCAAGATCAAAATGCCTCATTAAGGGAGATTGCTGTTTAATGTAAGGATGCCGGTGTGCTCTCAGTCGTAAAAGGATGAAACTTTATTTTGATTTGTGCATGCTCTGTGCAAGTCTTACAAAATTCAGATTACATTTATTTATTTTATTTAACATTTGTTGACCAGAAAAGTCAGACTAGGACAGAGCATTTTTTCAGCAGAGGCCCGGGGAGAAATGCACCAGATGCATGCCTTTCGAATGTTACATAACAAAGCTGTCTTCAAAAAATATGCAATTCAGAACCCTAAAATATTTTTAAAATTCATAAGCATATGTTTTGAATGATTTTTGCAGACCAGGCTTGGTGGAAATGATAGTAATACAGGTCTAACCATTTGAATATACAATACTGACTGATTGAAATTCCCAAACTCTGTTGTGTTGAGTACAGACTAAAATTGAAACACTGAAAGATAAATAGATGAATTCCTGTGTATTTCAGATTTTCTTCCATTGCCCACTTGCAAATACTACAGACTTTGGCAGATGTGATGGACTTTCTGTACACCTGTTATATCAATTCTTAGTGATTTACTTACTTTTATTCATAAATAGAGAACTTATTTTGGGAGAAACAATTCCTCTTTAACCTAGAGGCCATCAGATAGTCATAATTAAGAAACACTCATTGTGAGTCCACCTGCTGTATTTTCCCACTTTATAGTTTACTAAGTAGCTGTTTCTTAAGTCGTTAGTTCTGAACCTTAGCAACAATAGGTCATGGAAGTCTTTGTCTACAGCCCAGTGGCTGCAAGAGCTGATGAGTTCCATTTAGCAGTATTTCCTCTGTCAAAAGGCCACTCAATTGGCTCAATAAACTTGGTTTTAAATTTAGACAGTCCTTGACATCCGTACCATCTGGGATGTTTGTAGCCTCAGGTTTTCTTGTCTACTTTGGTCTTCCAACTCATGTTTTTCACTTCCGTTTCATTAAACAACATTGCTAACTCCTCTATACTGGTGTGTATCTCTCTCTGTCACTCTCTGACTTTCAATCCTTCTATGTCATCCAAGTAGGGCCCCTTCTACCTCCTCCAACCTTCTATCCATTTTCTCCATATAATCTAGAAATCTAATACTAATTCACACCAAATTTGTCACTTAAATCACCCATATTGTGAGTTTTGTCTACATGATAAGATAAGACACCGCTACCATTTTTCTTTCAATTTTTTGGCTTCACTGGTTCTTTGTCTGTACAGATTTTGTAATTGCTGTGAGTTTCTTCTTTTTGGGTATTCAAACAGTGTCTGAAGACATTTGGATTCACAGTTAATTATTAGGCAAATAGGAAAGCTGTCTATCTATACATTAACTTAGCACAAATATCAGAGGGGTCTCACTGATCAGCCTTCCTAGTGTGATGCCATACTAGAAGTTCCAAAATAAATATTTATATTCCTTATTTAAATCGGATTTCTTCCTAGATTTTCTTTGTTTTTCACTCTTTCAGAAGGAACTACCATTCCTTTACATGACTCAACTTCTGATTTTTGAAGATTAAAATTATATTAAATTAACAGGACAGCACAGTGGCACAGCAGATAGTATTGTTACGTCACAGCAAGAGACTCCCCAATTCAGTTCTTGGCTGGGGTGCCTTCTGTGTGGATTATGCATGTTCTCCTGTGTTGATGCAGGTTTTCACCAGGTGCTCAGTTTTCCTCCCACATTCCAAAGACATTCTGTAGGTGGATTGAACACCTGTAAATTGGCCATAGGTGTGAGTGCGCATGTAACCATCTGGCATTGTGAACATTGGCTGTTCCTGATTGACACTGTTGATGTGACACCCTGGCCTCATGTATAACAAATGGGAAATGGGTTTGTGGATGGATGGAATTAAATGTTTTTTGTGGAACCTAATTGCCACCTCTAGGGTTTGAAATATAAGAACTTTGTCTTCATGTATAAATCTTACAGGACTGTATATCAATATAAGTTCTATAATTCTTAAGTCGTAGAGTTGTAGATTAGTACGAGGCTACCTGCCTTTTTTGGGCCATTTTAAGCCTAGTCAATTACCCCATGTGAAAATCAAACCCTGTACCTTGTGTCTGTAAGGTAAACACCTTAACCATTATGCCAACCTCCCATCTTGAAGGCAGACTTGATCTAGCCTCAGTAAGTTTCCTTCATAAGACATATAACCGTTCGCCTATATCATGCTTTTTGTCAGCAACTCTGCTGAAGTACATGAGAGTTTACCCTCAATTGTTGGACTATAGTAGGTGGTGTCATCTCTAAAACCCTGTGGGTGCATTCTGTATTTCTTGCCAAGTCATCTTCACTACCAAAACTTTTTTCAACAGATTGAAAAAGTAGTTATATTTCCTTCTTCACTCTCTTCTGGTAAAGTGAACAGCTTTATTTATTCTGCCTGTTTCTGTTTTCAGTGCCATCCATCTTTTAAATAAGAAATGTATTAACTCTGCAATGATTCTGAATTGTTTTTTCTAAATCACTATGTCTGCAGTCAAGGTCAGTAGAGGCAGTTTCGTACTAAACAGTGGTGGCACTAGTCTTTGATATCACAGATTTAAGACTGGCATATTGTGGTTCTGGACTCTTTATAAATAGAAATAGAAATAGAAATAGAAATAAATTGTCTATTTGTTCTTTTATGGCATTCACAATGTCAGAGAACGTGACATTTCCATCTATTTCCAAGAATATAATATACTGTTGCATCACAGATCTGCCAACTTCTGATGCAGAATTGTTCTGCAGTCTGATTTGCAAGACAAAGATTGTTCATTAGCTTTATTTATTTTGAAAGAAGTAAAAGTCTGGTTTACATTGCAGGTATGACTTTAAACATTAGAAGCTAACAGCTGGATATCCAAGGAGTTAACAGCAAGAAATGCTTTTAATTTTCTATCAGACATTTATTAGCAGAAACAATAAAAAGACAACCACAGTTAATGGTAAAATTGCCAAGTTATGCCATTTTATTCTTACTACAGAGTCACTAGAATAAAAGACCAACTGCTCATAATTTGGCATCCATTTGGAGGCATCTGTGAAATATTTTTTCATTGAGAGAGTTAATGTAAAATGTCTCAGGCTATATGATAAAGCCATCCTCATCATTCAAGCTGGACAAAGCAACTGCTGGAGTGCAGATGAGATTTTTACTTCTCCAGTCCACCCTTTCACACTTTTTATTACAGACAACTACCAAGATAGGTTCTATATTTGAAAGATGCACCTTTCATTCCCTATTACACAAACTGGCTTGCAGCATAATTGGTACATCAGAGTTTATTTTATTTTTTTATTTATTTTCTTATTTTTCTTATTTACATTTTTATTTACATTTGCTTTCTGGGAAAGTCCAACTGGGCTGTGAAAAAAAAAAAAACATTTCAGCAGAGACCCGGGGAAGAAAGCTACATGCAAATAGGATAGTAAAATGATTTGGCATGTATTAATACATTGTTTAATATGAATTTGTGCGTGTGTTAGTATAGTGATAAGAAGTAGAAATCTTGATTCAGTTTTTTTCCACACGAGCTATCATACTTTAACAATATTATACAGCCTAATATGTAATGAAATCTATTGAAACAATTCTAATTTTTTTATTATATTGTGAACTAAAATAATAGAAAGACATATACCACTGGAATGGAACATAAGGAGATGGATGATAAATTCCTTTTTTTTGTTCCCCAGTTGATATCTTTTAATAGTAGAATGTCTATGATTTAAATATACTAAAGACATGAGGAAGCAGACAGCATGGCTATTTGGTGGTTTACTGGACAGAAAAAGTAGAGTAAGGGGTAATTTATGACTGCATGGTTTTAGTGATTTGGAGTTGATGTGGAGAGTGTGAAGAGTGAAGTACCTAATAGGGAATGGGGTGGTGGGAGAAAGAGCAGCTAACTGGGAGGAGGGAGCGAAAGTGGTAGAGGGCAAAAGGTCATTGAGTGGGATAGGTCAGGGGAGGAAAGGTAATTAGGTGGGGGAGTTAAGCGGTGATTAAAGTGGAGGGTTGGGGGTTAAGACTGGGGGAACTGAGCAGGTTACAGTGGTTTGGTAGGCTGTGTTGATTTATCGGGGTGGTTTCTTTGGTGGTTTTGCAGTTACAGTGTAATGTACCAAGGAGTAGGTTTTTACTTTGTTTTTGAAATTTGCATGATGTTCTAAATGTTTAATGTCATTGGTTAGAGAGTTCCAGATTTTGACTATTGAGCAAGAACAGAGTGCACACCCATGTGAGTTTAGGACTCTAGTGACAGAGATCTTGTTTGTGGCCTCTAATCTTAGGGATCTTGGTGGTGTGTAACACTCTAGTATTGATTTGGTTGCTGAACATTTGAAACATTAGAAGTGAATGTTGTGAGCAATTTGTAGTTGGGGCAGTTTGAGTTGGCTTGGAAGGTCCAAACATGATAGTTTTTGGAGGGCAGCACAGTGACGTGCTTGACTGGAGCGCCGAGTGCCAAACTTTGCTATCTTGTCATAGCATTGTTTTATCTTTACTAACTGTGAGGACTAAAGGTAGGTGAATATAGGAGATGCATATAATGGACTGGGAAGGAGATATGTGATGGCTATTTGATTTTAGAGCATGGACAGAGAGGTGGAAATTGGCTTTGTCTAGTCCTTCTAGTTTTTGATTTTTTTAAATTGAGGTAGTCACATGTTAATTTATCATCACTTGTGAGTCCCAATAATTTAGTGAAGGAGATAATATATATGGGTGTGTTTTGGCAGGTGATGACTTTTAACGGTTGATTTAGCTTGGTTACTTTGTTTTGTAGAAATAGTATTCGTTTTTTTTTTTTACATTGAGTATTGGCTGTAACTTGCTGAGCCATCTCTCCATTTTAGTGAAGGATTTTTAGGTAACTGATTATAATTCACTTATGGTTGAGGCTGAGCCGATGAGTAATGAATCATCTGCATACTGGATGAGTATAGATGGATGGGATGCTAAGTTTGTGTAGCTGATGCATATATCAAAGAGCAATAAGACAAGGATTGATCTGTGAGGGACTCCGATTTATAGTGGTTGGAAGGAAGAGAGGACAGTTTACCATTTGACACACTGAATTCTGTTGTTGAGATGGTGGTTGAACCAAGAGATATGAGAGGCCTAGGGACACTAGTTTATGAAGGATGTTTACAGTGTCAAAGACTTTTGAAAGATCTAGAGGATACTAGCTTGTTTTTGTTTCTATGGTTGTTGATGGAGTCTAAGAATGAAAGCACTGTTTATGTGCTGCAGAAGGGGGAAAATACATGTGTGTGTGTGATAACAGGTCAGTATCTAAGAGGTAGAAGAAGAGTTGGGAGTGGACATATCTTCTGAGAATTTTGGAAAGAGAAAGAAGGGTAGTGATGGGTCTACAGGTATTTATTTCATAAGAGCCTTTGTGGAGGGGTACTATTTTACACTGTTTCCATAATATTGGGACTTTTGATTCACCAATACATCCATTGATTACAAATGAGACTGGGTAGGTAAGGGCATCTGCTGCCTGAGAAAGGAGTTGAGCTGGGAGGTTGTCAGCTGCTAGAGTTGTGGGTTTAAGCTTGGAAAGGATTTTTCAGATTATGATTGTCAGAATGGACTTAAGTCTGAAGGTAGAACTTATAGTTTGTGTGTGTTTTGCTGACATCAGCTTGGAGGCTGTTGTTTGTTAGTGCTTTAGATGCATTAACCAAGTCAAAAGCACAAAAACTTATGATGATGTAAAAAACTTTTAAAATAATAATAATTTTTTTAGATGGGGTATAAGGTTTCTGCAGGACTTATTGGTTTAATTGTCTTGCATGAGGTGTTAATTGGGGTTGGGTGTATATACTGTGTGCCTCCTGTGGTGTCTTTTATCTTGATAAAGTCTCTGAACTGACAGAGACGAAAGACCTTGCTGTTATAGCTGAATAAAGTGTTTCTGGTGTTCAGCCAGTCTCTGTAACTTCTTAGTGACTGTATATTAGATCATATCTTGGATTACACCACTGTGATTCGCTTTGCCCTGCCAGATCCTGGATTTGGGGCTTATTTTTGGTATTTAGTTTTAGATGCATTGATAAAGTAGTCATTAAATTGATTACTGATGATGTAGTCTGATTCATTAGGTAAGAGGCTTGTCTGTGTGCCTTTGCCTGAGTTTATGAGATTATTTGTGGTTGTTATGTTAGGGCTAGCCACTTGACAGTGAAAAAACTGGCTGCAGGTGATTCAGTCATGTTGACTAATGTCGGCAAATGGTTTTGGGCATTTGCCAGTGATAATTGAGTTGAGGATGATGTAGCATTAAGGCAGACCCTGAGCAAGAACTTCAGCAAAGGATAGGCGAATGGAGTGCAAAACTGAAAACTGAAAACACATGGGATGAAACTAAGCACAGATAAGACAGATATGACAGTGGTAATGGCACCAAACTGCGGAAGTCAGAAGAAGCTAAAAAGTGAGATAGAAGGGAAGACAGTGCAACAGGTTAATAGCTTCAAATATTTGGGAAGGGTGGTTGAGGAAATTAGAATTCTAAATGAAGAGGTCAAAGCTAGAATCATAGGGGCTGCAGCCAGCTGGCACAGTGTCAAGTGTAGCGTATGATAGAAGAATGCCTAAGAAACTGAAAAGTAAGGTGTACAAAACAGTGGTGTGACCAGTACTACAGTATGATACAGAAACCTGGGCAGTAAAGGCAGAGCAAATGAGGAAGCTGGAGGTGATGGACATAAAGTGCCCGAGATGGGGAATAGGATGCACACTATGGGACAGATGAAGAAATAAGGACATAAGAGCAGAAGCCAAAGTAGCTCAAATTGCAGAAAATATCAAAGAGAACAGATTACTGTGGTTCAGGCACACATGCAGAAAAACGGGTCTATATTATAATCTCGAAGGTTTAAAACTTCGAATCACTAAAGATTGAACTTTAGTGATCGAAGTCTTAAACCATCAAAACCAAAAAAAAATGCTAAATCAAAAAAATAAATAAATAAATAGTGTGTAGGCAGGGGTCAAGCCCCCCAGCATCTCCCACCCCACCCCTACTTAAATATACCAACTCCGAGATTGTACTACATTGAAATAAATGGAAATCTCTCCCTACGAAGATTTTCTGTTTAAAAGTTTGATGTAGTGCGCTTTCGGTATTCTCGTGTCGACAATATCATATTCGATATTGTCAGAATTCGAGATTTTAATATAGACCGTAGAAAAACAGAGGAACATCTGGTGAAGAAGATTTGGGACATATTGGAAGAAGGTTAAGAGGAAATGAGGGCATCTAGGAAACGGATGGATTGTGTGAGAGAAGGTCTGTAACAGAATGACTTTACAATTGCTGATTCTGTCCACTGCCCTTTCCTTACTAGGAGGAAATCTGCCTGATTTCCACATGCGCCACTCTTGTACATGATTTTGTGAATATCTCTGTCTTACTGAACCATGTGTTAGCTACCATCAAACCATTTTTATACAGACATCAAGAATGGTCTCTCCTTCTTTATTCCTGTTGCCGTACACATGTGGACCAAGGCGGTTCTTGTATCCTGTTCTGTCTGTTCTAATATGTGCATTCAGGTCACCCATTATCAACACCTGTTCATGTTATCCTGCTTGATCTAGAAGGTCCTACAACTGCTGTCTGAATGCACTCTTTTCCTCACTATCACAACCGTGCTGTGGGACATCGGCTGAGATTATGAATACTGTTCTATAGGCAGAAATTGTGGGAGTTATCTGACTGCTTTGTAGATATAAATAGTTCTTTTTTGTCTGATTTAGTTTCTTTCTTTCTTTTTCTTTTTTTTTTTTTTTTTTTTTTTTTTTTTTTTTTTGCTTGGTTGTGAAGTTCCTTAAATATCTGATGATTATTGTTGGATTTATTTTTTTTTAGCCAAGGGGCAAGATTATTTCTGACATGTTTTTGTCTGGGTGGAGCTTGATTATTCAAGATGGAGAGAAAACTGTTTTTAAAGTGATCTATTGCATGGAAGGTTTTGTAGCTTTGACCATGGGGATTGACGTAGGGTACTTATAAAGTGGGTAGGGTTAAAGTTCATAGTGGGTAGGGTTAAAGTTTATACTTCTTACCCTCTTAGAGTAAGAAATCTGGACAAAGCCAAAAATAGTGGGGATATAAAGGCTCAAAAATAAGGATATATTTTAAATATTGTTCTTGTAAACAGGGAAAGTTGCTTGAACAACAGGTTTTGCATTGGCATACATTTTCTGAAGGATATAAAGAGTGAAACTCAAATATCTGTCACAGTTTATTGACTAGAGTTCTCAAAGATTTGCCAGAAAACCACAAATTTTATGAGTAGCACATCAAAAATATGAGACAAAAATCTGGACAATTACTGGTATAAATATGAAGCATCAGCCATAGAAAATGAAATTAAAAAGCATTTAATACCACTTAACATCAAGTATATCCCCTTTAAAAAAAATCATTTGCACTCAATTTATGATCATAACACTTACATTACATTAGCCAAAAAAGTATACTATAATAATTCTCTCCCTAATAATTGTAGCACTTGTGATCTATAGAATTCCAATATCTTACATTTATTTTGGAATTGCTGTTGCACAAAACATTATGGATTGTTGCCCAACAAAATGATAGACTTTATTCTCCATGTCTGGAACCTATTTCCTGACTACTTATTCTCTTATATTTACCTCCAAAAACATCAAATCTCTTCTTCTTATTTTAGCTTTTCCTAGTTATTGGTCTCCACAGCAGATCACCTGTCTGCTCATAAATGGCAGTGGAGTTTTACAGTATTGATTTGCCAGTCCAGCACCCAACCTTCCACAGAAGGCACACACACATACATGCACTCACACCTAGGGCCAATTTAGAGTGTCCAATCCACCTACAGCATGTCTTTGGGATGTGGGAGGAAACCGGAGCACCTGGAGGAACCCCATGCAACCACAGGAAGGACATACAGACCCTGCACAGAAGGCACCCCAGCCTAGGATTGAACTGAAGAACCTCTTGCTGTGAGGTAGCAATGCTAACCACTGCACCACCACGGCAGTCCATAAATCTGTTCCATTAAGAAGGCTTGCCATTATTCTCTGTATCATGATAAAATTTTACATAACCCAAAAATGGTACTCCATTGCAATAATAAAGTGGTCTGAATTTAGAGTTAGGTATCAAACATTATCAAGATTTTAAGATATTGTGAAGTAAAGCCTCAAAACATACACATATCAATAAAAGCATGGAATCTGGTCTTAAATATTCCACTCTAATTGCACTTTTAGTCGCACGTATTCTATTTGTCTCAAATTATTATCTTTATCCTACCACCTTATTAAATTAATTAATTCTCATCAATTCTTTTCAGAGAGTTTTAGACCACTTTTCATTAATAATATCCATCAATTCATTCTGAGACTTTTTTATTTTGTGAACTGTGTAAACTTTGGGCAGGATTCACGAAGCCTCCATGTAAGAGTTACAAGGCTTACACGGAGGCTGCAGTTAAACGGTGTGATGTCAGCATGTCATGCATATGCATGAAGGCATGCTGAATCACACTTAAGGCTTACACGGTCCATGGAAGACAGTAGGGGGCGTGTCCATAGGCCGACCCCTGCAAGCGGACATGCCCCCAGAAGAGTAAAAGTGCCTAAAGTAAACCCCCACGACAGAGTACATGGAAATGTGAATAAACACAACACAACACATGCGCTCACAGACTATGAACATAAAATTATATAAATGAACATGTTATATTTTTTTTAAATTGTAAAGATGTTTGCCCATGAGTGCGCTCGTTTGTGCTGGTGTGCCTGTAGCTCAGCCACAGTTAGCAGTAAGTGGAAAAGCATATGAAGAACTAACTATGCAAAGTAAGCCAAAAAGCAATAGCATAGCAGTAGAGATGTTGGCTGAAGAGCAGGCAGTCATGGTTCAAGCCCCCACAACATCAATTTGTGTTAAATAAGCACGAAACAAGTCCCTGACATATATGTACACATATAAAATTATATTTTATGTAAAATGTAATGAAATAGGCCATTTATTTTGAAGAAATGTGAGATAACAAAATAATAAAAAATGCCAGATGTGCCTATAGCTGAGCTACAGTTTAACAAGTTGAGTGCATCTGCCCGTAGGTGAGCAGTGGTTTAACAGGTGTAAAATGAATGCCCAAAGGTGAGCAGTGGTTTAACAGGTGTAAAATGAGTGCCCAAATGTGAGCAGTGGTTTAACAGGTGTAAAATGAGTGCCCGAAGGTGAGCAGTGGTTTAACTGGTGCAAAATGAGTGCCCGTAGGTGAGCCATGGTTTAACACACTGAAACTGTGTGCCCCTAGGTGAGCTGAGCGTAATATGCGTGCTGACAGCCAAATGAAGCATAAACCAGCGTAACCCGTTTGCGCGGAGCTGCGCGCTGCGCCAACAAGCTAACCGACGGCAACGTTGAGCAAGGTGTAAAAAACTGCCTTTACACAGACACACCTCCTAGCCTGTCTAGACAGTCATAAAATATGAAAAGCAGTGGCCAGGTTCAAACTCAGGATACCATGCACCATAGTCAAGGTACTGAACCACTAAGCCATGACAGCTGTATTTAGAAGTGCAGTAATAGCAAATATATAGGAATGAATAGAAAGAGGAGCATGACAAAGCAGGTTTTGTGAAGCTGATACAATTTCAAAATGGCCAATCACAGATAAATGCGGGAAAAACGGCATATATAAGCCCCATAGGCGGGAATACACAGCATAACCGATTGTAGAACTAACTTGCAGCCAGAATGTCAGGAGTAGGTGAGGGTAGTTGCTTCTGAGCACAGAGGTGGGGTGTTGAGGAGTCCAGATATATGGTTTGGATCCTTGTCTACAATCATGAGGCCCAACTCATGCAGGGCCAGGTCCTGTGGGGAGCATATAGGGCTGAGGCATGGGACCGGTTGGCTCATGATCTTACCAGTGCCACAGGGATTCCAAGGACTGGTGGGCAGGTCCGTCACCACCATGTGGACCTGAAGAGACGCAAGCAGGACCAACTGAACCTTTGGATCCAGGAGGCCCGGCAAATGCCCAATGCCCCACTACTGAGTAAGTTACATCTAATTATGTATGTAAGAAATTAACCTAGCTGATATTATGGAGATGTGTATTCCAAAATTCCTTTATTTATATTACAGCTGCGGGTGTCCATTCTGCGAACCGCAGAGCCTATGGTGATAGGCTGGTGCGGTTGCGCCACCAGGCAGGTCAGTAATCATCTCCCTGTAACTGTAAATAAATATAAAAGTATGACAGTTAGCAAAAGAGTGCAGTGTAGTCACTAAGTAATAAAATGTACAAGTAACAGTGTAAGAGTGTTTGCAAGTATTGCTTGATTACAAAAGTGTGTTGCAGTCTGTAATCCAAACAGAAAAATGAAAATGTCTGAAATAAAGTCTGAAATAAAGATGCCCCACCTGTAATATAATAGTACACAACCTGCAGCAGGCTGGAAAGTACAGCTGCAGAAGATGAGCAAAACACATGTGTGAAATATATCCCTGTTGAAATACTGAAACATGACAGAAGTGAGACTGTTGGAAAGGATTGTAATAACTACAGGTAAAACATGTCAATAAAGCCTAGAAGTAAGTACCATCCTGAATTGTAAAAATAAAACAAGTGAGAGAGTGTGAGAAAGAGTTATGAATCCACCAATAAAGTAGAAATAACTCCTGAATAAAGTATACTGCAGTCAGTACAGAATGAAATGAATGTGACAAGCAGAACCAAACTGCAAAATGTGTTCAAAATGTTCCTGCAGCTGGAATGTGTATCCCAAAATCTTGATATGTTGCACTCAGTCTGCAATATGCAGATAGTATGATTGTCTGAAATACCAAACATCCACAGTTGTCTATAGCTATAAAAAGCAAATGTAGCAGGATGATGTAGCTGAACAGAGCCAGATATGAATGTGTATGAATAAAAATGAAAATGTATATTGATGTAGCAGTAGCATTCCTATCACCAACTTGAAGTAGTTATCACATAGGAAACTGTAGGTAGAACACTAGTGTGTATATATCTGTAGCTATTAGAAATGTACAGCATATGTATTGGTATTTGAAGGTGTTAATGATATTTTCCTCACTCTACCCTATAACCACATATAATCCATTCCACGTGTAATTGGTATGTGCAATCACAATTAACACCCCTGGATATTTGTCCTGTTGGGTCATACATATTTGCATGTACGTTGATGCATCTGCCCTGTTCATACATCCAAACCTGATGGCCTGTTGCCATCAATCAACCCTGTATGTTGTTGGACTGTGTATTGCTGTTCAAATTATGCATGTGTTATGCTCACTGTTCAATGGTGTGAATATCTGGGTGTTTGGTTAATGGGAATACTAATGCATGCTGTTACAACTAATTGCGAATGGTATTGTATGTTACTAACCCAAACTGTCATGACATAATGCAAAACATAGAACGATAGGGAAGGCGGGTTCCAGCGGTCCCACCTCTCCCACCTTAGCTGGCGAGTGCACCAGTCAGTAGTGCCCAGTCCGGACCCTCTTCCGGTGGCCCTGTGCCACCTGCAGGTGGAAGCGCTGCAGGGGATGGGGCTTGTCCCCCCTCTGCAAGTGTGGCCAGAGGAGAACCACCACTCATCCTCCATAGCATCCGGACTGTGGTGCGTAGGAAGATCCAGGAAGCTGTTCTTGGGCCCCTACACCAGCTTGAGGCACAGGTGGCACAACTAACAGGCATGCCTGCTGCCCGGCCAACACAGCCCCTAGCACAGCCCCGTCCTGGGCAGTGAAGGCACATTGGCAACTGCCCATGGGTGGGGATATCAGTTCCACTGTTGCCATCTGTGGGCTCATGGGCTCTGGATATCCAAACATCCATCCCCGTCAATTGTGTAACCCCCCCACACATGTCATACACCACCCCTGTATGCGTCTTGTTTGTCTTGTTTGTTGACCTACCCAACCTACCTCCCCAGCTATACCGACTTCCTTTACCTGACATACCACTCTCACCTGAAAAAAAAAAAAAAGGGCACTCTGTACCCACAAAAAAATTACGCCCCATACATAGCTGCCCACTTCGCACACATGTCTGCTGGACATGGAAACTGTCAATTACAATTGGCTGTACAACAAGTATTATTGTTGTCCTTACACCTCTCTCAGGGGTGAAAGGTTTCAAATGTCACACCAAATTACAAACATATGCACAGCTGTTGCTGATGAAGAAATGGGCAGCTATGGGCCTTACCTACATCACTCCTGCAAAACCCAAGCTTGTTTCCCTACTGTCTTACCCTCTTTGTGACCCCTTTTTCACCACTTTCCTGTCTCCCCATTTTCATTTCTTTCAAAGAAAATACCGCGGGTGTGCGCACGAGTAAGCACTTTTAAGCGGTTGTAAGTGGGTGTGCGTGGAGCTGAATGCCAGTGCGCATGCGGGAGCTCCACGCAAACCAGCGCTAACCCAGTTACAACTGCTTAAAAGTGCCTTAGTCACTCTGAATGACAGGTCCTGTAGTCTGTTCAAAAGCAAAATAAAATCCCACTGTCAGTCCCGAACCCAGGACCTTGGAAATAGTAGTCTGCATGACTTACCACTAAGCCATGACTGTTATATAAGAACATTGTGCTGCAATAAATATATCATGTAATAGTAGGAATTAATTTAAAGGGAATATAGGCTGTGTAGTACACAAAGCATGTCATGTATATTTACTGTCAAATCTAGTGGATTTCTATAATAGTAGTGTGTGAACAGAAACAGCCATGCTAGTTGGTAGCTAGTAGGTAATAATGTCACTGTAGCACCTTGCAAGCCACACACATACTCACAGCAATATAATCACTGCCTATACCCCACAACCTGTTACAGGAACACATCCGGACCAAGTAATAAAATATGTGGAGCAAAGAGCCAAAACCAGGGACACATTACAAATAATGTTACAACAAACTTAGACAGATCAGAGAGTAACAGGTTCTGCATTTTGTTGGATGTTTGGAAGGGTATGAAGTCTGAAACTTAAATGTTTGTCACTATATTCTGACTTGAGCCCAGAGTGATTTACCAGAAAGAGCTGTGCATGAGATATTGACCAAAATATGAGGCAGAAATGTGGACAACCTGCAAATATTTGTACACATGAGAGGTCTGACACCGCCATATTTGAATAGTTAAGAGCCTAGACATAGCAACAGTGACTGAGTTACAGGGATGCCCCACAGACTCCATGTGAAATGTATAAACAGTAGGCAGAAAGGTGTTACAACACATGCAATGGTAACTATGAAGTCCTGAAAGTATGCACCACTTGCACGGCAGAAATAGTGTAGTAATACATATGCTCATGCTATCCCACAGTCACAACTGCAGAATACCAGACAATTTAATGGGTGTACCCCACTGATATGTACCATTCCATGAGGCAGATAACAGATGCACCTGAGAGTCTCTGGGGCCTGCTCATCAGCATACTCAAATACCCTAATAGATGTCAAGGCCCACACCATGGCCAGACCACACTGCATTCTGTAACACCCTAGCAGATATAGCAAGCATTCCAAGGTGTGAATGTACATGGAAAATAGGAAAGCCACAGCAGCACACTACAGTCAGGACACCTAGCAGGCATACAAGTAGTGACTGTAAAGGGCAAATATTGAAGCCATAGCAACAAAGTGCAAGAGCCACTGCTATACACCAGTTACACCACATGTCCCACAGAAAAGCACACACACACACACATTAACAGTAGTAGTAGTCTTAGGTGTCAGTGTACATACAAAGTTAGTACAGGAAACTGGAGAAATGAATGGAGAAATGTTAATCTACAACACAGTCAGAAATATGAGAGAGATACCAACCTTTACACTCACAGAACAGTGTCCACAGCATACCAGCATGGTCCCTGCCCTTAAAATCTGAAAGGGCTACGCCTATCTCACATACCTTTTTATAGCACTGTTCTGAAATCACAGTGAGAACTGCAATCAGTACACAACTGGCTGCATGCAATTAGCAAATGCTGGCTAACAATTGGTGCAGAGGCCATCACATGGACATATGCAGATACCTACAAAAGCATGCTGTACTCCCAGTCCACACATGCAATACTTTCATTGCACCCTGAGGAGGTAGTGAGAGAGAGAGAGAGAGAGAGAGAGAGAGAGAGAGAGACAGAGAAAAACAAAATTAAACATACACAAACAACACTGGTCAGCAACAGCCACCTGAAAGCTGACAACTGGCAAGTGGAGCAGCAGGACACAAAACCAGACAGCAACACAAGCAGCTGTGACAAACACAGGTAATGTAAAGTAATACTATAAAAGTCTACATACTGTGAACCCTCCATATGTGTTATTGGTCTGTATCCAGATGTATATGAAGATATGCAAAGGGCAGGGGACATACAGCAACTATCAGTGAAGGCTGTACATACATTTGTATGTGAGAGCATCTATGTGCACATATCAATGTAGGTTGAATGTAGGTTGTAGTGCAATGTACAAAGTAGGTTTCACAGTTATGTATGTTTAGCAGTATGTTAGTGTGTGTATACAGTATGGTAAACAAACATGTTGATATACCTATCTATCATATGGATACGTATGTATGTCAAAATATGTATGTATGTATATATATATATATATATATATATATATATATATATATATAATATGCATATATGTATACATACATACAGAGAGATGTAGGAATACATAGACAGATGTAGATAGATAGAATATGTACAAACATATATATGTAATACACACATACAGATATAGATATATATAGATACATATACATAGACAGACAGATCTGACTATCTACAGGTATGACTGTATATGATGACCTCACACACCCCCTGTCCCACCCCCTCTGTCACTCTCACCCACTCTCTGTCACACCCCCCCTCTCCATATCTATAGCAATATATGTACATCAATATATATACATATGTGTATATGTATACAAACAGATATATATATATATATATATATATATATATATATATATATATATATATAGATATATATATATATATATATATATATATATATATATATATATATATATATATATATATATATACATACATATAGATATATCTATATACACACACACACACACATATATATATATATATATATATATATATAGAGAGAGAGAGAGAGAGATGTATATATATTCTGAGTGAGGCACATGTGTACAGATGTATTGCAGCAGGTGCCTGGTGACAAAGGCATGGAGTGAACACCAGTGTCAAAACTGGAGTACCATACCCCATTTCAAATCACCTACACCAGTAACCACCAGATATGTGATTGGCTGCCCACCACTGCATGTGTCAGGGGTGAACAGGGTCATAAATGTGTACAATAGTCCCCCCAATGATATTCACAGTGGCACACTATTCCTGGAATACCTGCACATGGTATGTGTCAGCAGACATGGTGTGGCAGCTACGGACATGTAGGTCAGTGTACCCCTCCACACCACATAATGGCTGCCATGGTATGTACCTCACATGACAGCTACAGATATGGAGAAGGACACAGTGACATGTACAACAGTGTGACAATGCACTTAAACACATTACCAATGCACAGTGACTGACAACACCACAGAGTACACACACACTACCCACATAGAGGTTACCACTCCTGGGTTTACACACTTAAGTCACACCCATGACAGATGTCCAACAACCATAGTAACACCTCACACCATCCACAACCTAAATGACTGTTGTGTGTTGTCTGTGTCACTGCAATAGAGAGCACATGGTGGAGGTACAGGTTCCTACCCACAGATAAGACATACCCTGCAATAAACCACACAGTGTTAAGAAGCAAGACTCCCCATGAGTACATGTCACACATACCCCTGCTGAATGTTAGTCAGATAGGTAATAATGCCATATGAGTCACCCTGTGTAACTGTTTGACAGCAGCAGGTACCATCACACCACATGAGTCACAATGGTCAGGGTAGCAAACAGTATGCTGCTGTATTCCCAGGGGCAATAGCATATTGTATAGTATTGTATTGTAATGTATTGTATTGTGTTGTATTGTATTGGTATGTAGGGGTGCCTCCTTCGTGGGGTGGAACCACTGCTGCTGTGCGCCAGTGTACAGGTACATATCCTGTAGTCAGGCTAGTGTTACATAGCACTTCTATATGTGTGTTTAGCTCCTCTTGGAGTTCATGTAGCATGCAACTGGGGATACCATCAGGTCCCATTCATGTTGTGTATTCTGCTGTCCTGAGGGCAGCTCTCACCTGGACATCTGTGATGACAGGGAGGTTACAGTCAGCTGGGATATCTATGTCTTATTTTGGGGAAGAGGGAGGGGTGAAACCTGCACTGAACCTGTCTGCCACAATGTTGCCAATATCTGTGGGTTCAGTGAATTATTTGTTGTTGTGTACTAACTATGAGCATAGTGGAGGATTTCTGACCAGGTTGCTAACATAAGTGAAGAAGGCCTTATGGGTATCTGTAGTGTCCCTGTTGATTTCCCTCTCAAAGTTGCCCATGGATGTTTGTATGAGGGAAAATAGATCCTTACTAGTGCTGCTCAGACATGCCTTCCCTTTATGGAATTATGCTCTGTCTTGCAGTAGCTTCCATCTTTTGTAATACAATCTGTCTATGGCTGGGGTCAACCAGACAGGATGCTGTCCCTTTGTGGAGAGTGTCTTGGTCTTATATGGGATTGCATGATCCATGCATTCTCGGAGATGTCCATAGAAATCATTTGTGAAGGGGTCAGCATTGGGGGTTGTGTCTTCCACTGGCCCAGTGGGCTGAAAGGATACCATGTCACAGTTACAAAGTGTAAAGTTTGCATTTGCAATGTTATTCACTATAGTCGTTTGTGCTGGTGGTGGAGGTGGGATATGTATATCCAGGGCAATTAGTTTGTGGTCAGCTCACAGTAGCTGATGATGTAGCCCATACAGTACCTAGATACAAACCCCCAGAGTGAGGAGGTGCTCTGGACCTGAATCAGTGTTCTGACTGCTGGGGTTTGGTAGTATGTCATATGGAGTGTGTCAGGTACTGTTGCACAGTTGCTGGCTGAGCACTGATACCTGACCATTTACATGTGTATCCAGCAATAGGCAGACAGATGCTATATATGTGAGATATGTTGTACCATAACAGTCGAGTAGCATGTGTAGTATGTGTGCCAAATTCTGCTGACATATATTGCTTATATCATTTTATTTCCTTTTTCAGGAACATGGCTCACCCATGAAATCCAGCTTACTCCGCAGCGGAGGATGAGGAGATACACCAGAGCCTGGTGTGGGATTATGCAATACTCTTTTCCCGCACCAGCCAGAATCAGCAGGAGAGGGCTGCACTGTGGCAAGACCTGGTCTGTCGGGTAAATGACATAGGCACGCATAATAAGACATATGAGCAGGTACGACATCACTGCAGTGATTTAATCAGAAATGTCCGTCAGCGTACGTCGGATATCCACAGGCAACAGGTCACCACAGGTGGTGGGGTGGCTACACATCCCCCACTCACCAGACTGGAGGGACTACTCATGAGTGTAGTGGCTCCAGTCTGCCAACAACAACAGCAGCAGACATGCATTATGATGGAGGCTGGAGCCATGCAGCAGCAAGACTATGAGCGTGCAGGTAATATGCCATATGTATAGTTGACTGTTGTATACACTGGTAGTTAATGCATGTGTGAGGTGTGTCCTTGGCTTGTAGCTGTCATCATAGTATTTAATGTGCAAGTGTGATATCCTCAATATCAGCAGCTGACCTGTGAAAGGCGACTGTTGTACTACTGACCTGTATCATACTCAGTAACAATGGCACAGTTGTGCCCACTGACATTAGTTTCCTCACTTCTGCAGGTCCCTCCAGTGTAACAGCAATGCAGCCTATCCATGCTGGTGAGTGTGTATTAACAATACCTTTAATAGTCTTGATAGTAATAGTAATATTAGGCTCACTGAGTATTGCTCTGTGTATGCATGCAGGTGTGTTTGTGTCTGTGTGTTGATATCTCGCATACTGAGTAGTGTACAACTGTGTGCAACTGTGTGCAACTGTCTGCATGTGTACCTGTGCACGTGTGCACGTGTGCACGTGTGCATGTGTGCATGTGTGCATGTGTGCACCTGTGCATGTGTGCATGTGCATGTGTGCACATGTGCATGTGTGCACCTGTGCATGTGTGCACATGTGCATGTGTGCACCTGTGCATGTGTGCATGTGTGCATGTGTGCATGTGTGCACATGTGCACGTGTGCATGTGTGCACCTGTGCATGTGTGCATGTGTGCATGTGTGCACGTGTGCATGTGTGCATGTGTGCATGTGTGCACCTGTGCATGTGTGCATGTGTGCACGTGCGCATGGGTGCATGTGTGCACCTGTGCATGTGTGCACATGTGCATGTGTGCACCTGTGCATGTGCACGTGTGCATGTGTGCACGTGTGCATGTGTGCACCTCTGCATGTGTGCACGTGTGCATGTGTGCACGTGTGCATGTGTGTGTGCATGTGTGCATGTGTGCACCTGTGCATGTGTGCATGTGTGCACGTGTGCATGTGTGCACGTATGCACCTATGTGTGCATGTGTGCACCTGTGCATGTGTGCATGTGTGCACCTGTGCATGTGTGCATGTGTGCACCCGTGCATGTGTGCATGTGTGCACCTGTGCATGTGTGCATGTGTGCATGTGTGCACCTGTGCACCTGTGCATGTGTGCACGTGTGCATGTGTGGACCTGTGCATGTGTGGATGTGTGCATCACTGGTAATATTGTGTAGACATTGTAAACTGTGTTTCCTGTTTCCCTCCCACAGGTTCTGGTGCTGCTCTGGTGTCATGCAGCAGGGAACCTGAATCAGGTGCCATGGGTACTGATAATGATGACATCTGTGTAATGGCACAGGAAGGTATGCCAGGGTCCGTCATTGGTCAGCCGATTGACAGTACACAGCTGTCAACCCCATCAATGCGCACAGTTATCCTGCCAATACACCCTTTGTCACCAATGTCCCTAGGTGAAGGACAGCATACAGTGGGCATTGACCAGGGTAATGTGGTATCTGTGGCACATGCGTCCCCACACGGCAGCCATGGGCATGGCTCTGAGATAGTACCACACAGACAGATGTCCAGGGGTTCTCATGGGAGCATCCGTGGGCGTACTGCCCCTGTCAGACATGCCCACAGAGGTCTTACAACCTCAGCTATGTTTCGGGCTGTCATGCAGGCACAGTCACGTATGGAACGGTACACCTGACAGGGTCTGAGGGAGCTGACAGCATGTTGCACAGCCATGACTGACAGTATGCGTGACATTGCGGCTGCCATCCGTAATTTCACCGATGTCACAGACAGACGTTGTGGGGACATATTAGACCGGTTCCACAACTACATGTCCATGAGCCAGGGCGATGGTGGATGGTTGAGGCATCGATGTGGGCATATGCCAGCAACAACAGCAGCTGGCAGTCATCGAGGATGACAACAGGCCCGTGGCCGCCCCCATAGTGCCAGCAGCAGCCCCAGCAATGCTGGGTCTGTGCTGTCATCAGACCACCCCAGGAGACCATGTGCACGTGGCTCTGGCCAGGCCCGACAGGGATCTGTGTCCAGTCAATGAACACCTGCTTCTGATGACAGTATCCAGTCTGGGTTGGTACCGGATACGGTCCGTAGCACCCCTGCAAGGCACAGGTACCGTGTCCATGGCCAGATACACTGATCTGTATGACCTGGCAGGTACAGTCTGTGACTGTCCACAAACACCAGTATATGGCAGCCATGAGGTGGAACTGTGTGCATCCATACACACATGCGAATTGACAACACCTAGGGCTACTGCATACATGCACACACTGCATCAACATTGCCCCACCTTGTACTGCTGTCCCTCACCAACACACATACACATACATGTCAATTGGTGGTATCGGTGGCTGACGCAGGCATACCAAGTTCACACCCTGTGCATATGATGAAACTGTGCCACCTTCTGCAATCTGTAACATCAGTGCAGGTACAGATTAACATGTTGCTGATGCACAAGGTGACTACAGAGACGTGTAGTAATAGTATCATGTTGTTAACAGTACAGTGTGCTGAAATAATTGTGGGTATATCACAGCATGCCTGATGCAGTAAGGGTATGATTGTCTTGTACCATTTTCTACACCCATGGTAAGTACCATAGTGTATCATCTGCACATGTTTGCATACTGGTGGTAAGGATGTCAACAGAAGGCTACATACATAGGTAGCACAGGGGATAAGGTAATGAAAGTATTAATACACAGTGATGGACATGTAAACTGCATGTGGCATGTTGCCCACACTGGACTCTGCAATGCGGATGTTTGAGGATGTTGATATGTGTGCAGTACTACATGACTGGTACAGGACACATAGGAGCACCCTAGCACTGCAAGCTCACATCTCATACCATGCTAGACAGCCCCAACACACAAAACTAACTGTCACAGGAGGGAGAGTCCCCATACATGTCAGGGATACTGTGGTGGAAGGCCAGGTAGCATACATCCTACTAAGTATGGAACCACTGAGTGAAGGCTCAGTGTCTGTTATTTGACATGTGTATTACTGCAGGTATGAGCACATGGGTTTCCATCCAGTTATTGTACATCCTGATGGTACATGGTCTGTACATTTGTGTGCGCTGAGACTGGACCCTAGCCATCTGACCTGTGAATTTCTATGTACATGTGCATAGTGCCTGCATATTTGCAGTGTTACCTACTGGAAGTGGTACAGCGTGTTTGTTGTACAATGGACTACATGCAGCCCTGCTTACTGTAGCTTTGTTTGCATGCATGTTTGCTTGCAGTTACCCTGGAATACTGATCCCACCTGCAATGCAGAGTTACAGAGCTTCTGTGGACTCCTAGTGACATCTGCATAGCTTACTATATGTATGTCCATGTCTCACTTGACAGAACGTCACTGTTTGTCCTGTTCACATGTACGTTGCCTGTTACACATTGCATATGACTTACCTGGCGTTTGTCCATGTGAGCAGTCATATATGCCACTGCTAACTAATCACAAGCACTACACCCTCACATTCTCACCCTCTGTTGAACCACCTGCTTTGCTAGGGATGGCTTGCACCTGTAACCCCTGGGCTTTCAGATATTGGCAAAGGCTCTTGCTACCCCCATAGTGCCTTTGTTAGGCAAGGCTCAAAAGACAAACCCACCTCCATAGGTATCACAAGGGATAAGAAACGAAGAGTAATGCTACTCAACGCCAGAAGTCTAAACCTCAAGATGCACACACTCAAAACTCTCCTTAGCATGGAGAACATCGATATCTGTGCAATAACAAATACCTGATTCAGGGCTACAGAGAGCATCCCAGCACTACCAGGTTATACCTCATACCATGCTTTTCAGCCCCAAAACTTGGACCAAACCACAAAAGGAGGGGGAGTATCGATATTCATCAAAGATACCCACACCTCCAGGTTGGTGGCAAAGCACCAAGCATCACAGACTATCCATGTGCAACTAACAGTGGGTAAAACTGCCTTCCAGGTTATAGCCTGCTACAGACCACCCTCCCAAACCCAAGAACCGCACTCGGCCTTCCTGAGAACAATGGAAAATATGAAGGTCTCTCCAAACACCATTATATTGGGCGACTTCAACTACACAAACATAGACTGGGTGCATGACTCTAGCTCCAACACCCTAGCCCAAAGATTCCTAGAATATATGAACTCAAATGCTATGGAACAACTTGTTACCACTCCCACAAGAGGGGAAAACATACTGGACCTGATCATCACCAGAAGTGTATCCCTCACTGGTAAGATCAGACCATAAATTAATCTCACTGGATATTCACATCCCGACCCCACCCCCTGCCCAGAAAACCACAGTGAACAACTTCTCTAAAGCAAATTCACACTCCTCAAAACCGAGGTGGAAACCTTCAAGGCCCCCGGGCCTGTGGAAAATATGGCCCAGACCGCAGATTCCTCTATAAATGCATTCTATGGACACCTTCAGGAATGTATGGATCATGCGATCCCAAATAAAACCAAGACCCAATCCTCCAAAGGAAGACGTCCTGTCTGGTGGACCCCAGCCATAAACAAACTATACAATAGAAGGAGGAAGCTACTAAATGATACAGCAAAATCCCAAAAAGGGAAGGCATCACTGATAAGTATTAGCAAAAACTACGAGCACACATAAAATTGTCTAAGGCCAGCTTCAAGAGAAAATTGCACAGGACACTAAGGATAATCACAAGGCTTTCTTTAGTTATGTTAGGAACCTGGGTGGTAATTCCCAGATATGCTCAGAGGTAGTCCAAAATGTCACAAGAAACACTGAACCCACAGACATTGCCAACATCCTAGCTGACAGGTTCAGTGCAAACTTCTCCCCTCCCTCCACACCAAAAGGGCAAATATTTATCCCAGCACAGTGCTGCCCCCCTGACATCTCAAAAGCTCAGGTAAGAGCCGCCCTCTCCAAAGCAGAAAACACAGCATCAATGGGACCAGACAGTGTCCCGGGCTATGTCCTACATGAACTCCAAGAAGAACTACACCCAAACATAAAGCTACTGTTCAATCACAGCCTTACTACAGGATATGTGGCCAAAGAGTGGCGTACAGCAACAGTGGTCCCTCTCCATAAAGGTGGTGCCTTAACGGATCCTGGACACTATCGCCCCATAAGTCTGACTAGCTTGGTCTGCAAAGCTATGGAAAGGATCATCATGGACCCCATAAATAAAGATATTGGGGACCTACAGACACTGGATCATACCCAGTTTGGCTTTGTTAAGGGTAGATCCTGCCTCTTAAACCTGGGTGATTTCTTTGAAACAGTCACCAAGGCCATTGACGAGGGGAAGATGGTCCACACAGCCTACCTGGACCTCGCAAAAGCCTTCGACACAATACCCCACTCAGGCATTCTAGAGAAGCTCACCAGCTTAAATATAAACCCCTATGTCACTAGATGGATTGCACACTGGCTCAAGGACAGAACCCACATGGTTAGAATTGCTGGAGCCATATCAGACTCCAAACCAGTTACAAGTGGTGTCCCACAAGGCTCAGTCCTGGGACCTCTCTTGTTCAGTATATATTTCTCGGAGGTACAGGCCAACATGGAAGGACTGTGGCTGACCAAATTTGCAGATGACTAAAAACTCGCTGCCATAATCGACTCTCCAGCCGACACAAGCATCCTCCAAAAGGACCTCATAGAATTAGACAACTTGTGCCAGAGCCATGGCCTCAAGCTGAATGCCAACAGGTGTATAGTCATCCCCTTTGGCAAAAACAAAGTGCCCACAAAGTACCACATAGGTGGTAATCCATTAAGTACAGAAGAAGTAATTAGGGACCTGGGGACCCAAGTTGATAGCAATCTCTCACTTGACAACCACGTGGCCAAAGTGGTTAGAAAAACATTTTATATAGCCCACCTCATCATGAAGGGATTCACATCTAGATCAGGGGAGGACATCGTGCCTCTTTACTCATCCCTCATCAGGCCCATAATTGAGTACAATGCCCCTGTTGGGATGTACCTTACCAGACACCTGCAGCAACTGGAAAGACCCCAAAAGTACCTCACCAAGACGATCAAAGGGCTTAAACAGATGCCATATGCTGACCGGTTAAGGGCACTCCAGCTCTACTCAGTGGCATACCACCTGTTCAGAGGCGATGCGTACCTGATGTATAAAGCCATGTCCAACCTGGAATTAATGGGCATGCTGCACCGCAGAATATTCAAATCCCATCAAGCTACGCGCTCGAGAGACTTGAACATCAGCACTGAAATAAATAGGACATGCTGGAGGGACAGATTCATAACCCAGAGGCTCCCTTCACTCTGGAATAAAATCCCAGTCCAGGTTAGGCAGAGTCCCTCATTGACTCTCTTCAAGAGGAATCTTGATGAGTGGATGGGACATCATAGGTTTACCCCGGGTATCATTTCTGTGTCACTGTTAGACAGAGGCACAGTATACTAACCTCGAAAAAGGGAATAGCAAGATAAATTTACAATGGGTGGCGAAAGCCAAACACATTCTGGCTAGGTTTATAAATGCCCTAGGGCAGATAGCCTAGTATGAACCTATGAACTTATGAACCTATGTACCTTGTTCCCCATTGGCCCTATGTGCTGTTAATCACCATGGCAATCACAATACTATGGTAGCATGTGCAAAGGTCACTTGTCAGTCACCTCTATGGTACAGTTGTGGAATATGTGGGTCATGTGGCAATGTCACAGCTGCCACATGTACACAGTCAACTCTCTCCCCTACACATGGACGTACAACACATGTATGAGATGCAATCACATAGCCAAACTGGGGACTAAGCACTCTGAACCCAGTACTGGCATAACCTGTCAGGTGGCAAGAAATACTACAGTGACTACAATACCAGTCTGATGTAGACCTACACTGACAGCAATACAAACACGTGAACACACTGGGCCATTCGTGAAGCCTAAGAATAGCATCCTGCCTGAGCGGCAGACACCTCTGCAGCTGGCACACAGGCATACGTTATGCCAGAACACAGCACACATAAAACATAGCACACAAATCCTGTGTGCCAAACAGTCACAGCCTGTACAGCTAGACAACACACCTGCTACAGTTGTGTTAGGTACCTTTATTGTCTGGTACAGTGAGGTCACGCTCATCTGGCTGGACAAGGTGAAGATCACAGTGATATGCCCGTGGGGCACTATGGTCCATCACATAACACAAGCATACAGGTCAGTCAGAGGCATGGACACATATGACTCAGTCATTGTCCATGCCACTATGGCTGACTTGTGATGTACCTCCCTGGACTACATGATAGGGAACATGGAAGGGCTCTCTGAGCAATGTGGCACAGGCTGGTATGACACTGATCTTGGTTGGCATCATACCCTCACCAGGAATGCTGACGTATTACTGAATGCTGATGAATTACTGTAGCTACAACACCCTAGCTGAAAGGTTCCTAGCATGTAGTCACTGCATTGCTATGGAACAACTTGTTACCCCTCCCACAACAGGTGAAAACATACGGCACCTGTTCATCAACAACATGTAGACTATATGCCCCAGACCAGATGTGTATCCCTCGCTGCTCGGATGATACCATCTACATCTCACACTGTATATACACATACCACATGCAGCACCCACACAGAAGACCACAGTCATAATGTTATCCAGTGCAAATACCATGTATTCACACGTGGCAGGCGTCAGACATGGTAACTATTGAAGGTCACAGGTACATATGTGTATTTGGCACACACATACATCATCTGTGTCCATTGCCATTACTAGTTTAATCGATGTCATGCATTATTGTGAACAACAACCCACACACATGGGCATTCTGTGTGACAAAAACACACGTGGCATGTGTGGAATTCAAAGCCATAACTAACTGTGCTATGACAGTAGTGAGAGACGCAGTAGCAGAGTGTGCTATTTGCATTACTGGGAGATTTGCCCTCTTCCGCTGTACTTGTAGGGTGCTGACATCATCTCTGTGTAGAGATTGGAATATGCAGCAGCTGGTGTGTTGTACTAGTTGGAAAAAGGGTCAGTTCTCTCACACATGTAATTGCACACACACTACTTCCACCCCCCACACACAATTGCAGGATTCAACCTCCTACCTATCTATGTTATGACACGCGAGATGGACGCATTAGCAAAGAGCGCTATTTGCGTTATTGGGTGGTTTTCCTTCTCCTGCTGTGCTTATAGGGTGCTGACATCATCAGTGTTTAGAAAGGGGAATGTGCATCCTGTAATGTGTTCTCCTAGTTGCCAAAAGTGACACTTTTTTCATACAGACTTGCACACACACTAACCCCCCTCCACACACACTGGGCATTATATTGAAATTAAAAAGTTTACTCAGGTAACCAGAGTCCTAATAATCAAGAGCAACTAGCTAAAACTCCACCCAAACCACGAACATTACCTACCAATTTATATTAATATTAGTACATCCAGACAACAACTGAATAAGAAATAAAAGATAAAATTCTCAGAAAGTCTAAAAATTAAAAGTATATAAAGGTAACTACTAACCTAATGAATTAAGTTAGGTTAAATTAAGGAAGTTAAACTAGTGGAAAAAACAAAAACAAAAATAAAGGTTCTATTTTTATATACTAATGTATCCTTCGAGGTTTAAAACATAAACCAAACTAATATTGAAATTTTTATACATATACACATATATATATATTTTTTTAAATATATTTTTGGTTAAGCTCTTGTGCTTTTTATAGAACTTTACAAATTTTATAAAATCTTTTTCATAAATTTGTTTTTATAAAACTTGCTCTTATAAAACCTGTTTTCACAAAACCCGTTTTTTTAGAAATTTATAATCTAAATGGATGCAGAATTCTTTTAGTTGGTTTAAGATGTTTCTGAATATTATTGACAAATCTTGTTAAGGAAAATATTTTTAAAAAAAAAAGTCATTGTTGTATTTAGAGGATACATAGTATCTCTTTAAACTGCTGTGTTTAATTGAATTAGTACTTGATGATATCACAACTGTTTTTACATTTAAACACAGACTGGTGGGAAAGCCAGTGTTTGTCTGAAGAAGTTTGGACACTGTCTAAACGAAAAACGCTGGTTAGCATTTCACGTTATTTGTTCTGTTCAATTAAAGATTTTCTGACTATTTTCCAAAAGTTGGTGAAAGTCATTTGTGGATTTGGCTTGAAGAAGCGTTCCTTTTGCGGTTTGGTGCCTGTTCCTTCTCATTTGGGCTTTACGGAGTGTGTTGCAATTTTTTCCCCTACCTAACTATGTCATGACACTCGAGACGGATGCATTAGCAGAGCACGCTATTCGCATTACTGGGAGGTTGCCCTTCTCCTGCTGTACTTATAGGGTGCTGACATCATCAGTGTTTAGAAAGGGGAATGTGCATCCTGTAGTGTGTTCTCCTAGTTGCCAAAAGGGACATTTCTTTCATACAGACTTGCACACACACTAACCCCACTCCACACACACTGGGCATTTACAGGATTCAACCCCCTACCTAGTTATGTTATGACACTCGAGATGGACGCATTAGCAGAGCGCACTATTCGCATTACTAAGAGGTTTCCCTTCTCCTGCTGTACTTATAGGGTGCTGACATCATTAGTGTTTAGAAAGGGAAATGTGCATCCTGCAGTGTGTTCTCCTAGTTGCCAAAAGGGACATTCCTTTCATACAGAATTGCACACACACCAACCCCACTCACCCACACACACACTGAGCATTTGCAGGATTCAAACCCCTACCTAACTATATTATGACACTTGAGGGAGATGCATTAGCAGAGTGCACTATCCGAATTACTGGACACCTGCTTTGCACCTGCAGTATTTATAGGGTGCTGACATCATTATTTCTACAGAGGTATGTACATCTAGTACTACCTGTCAGGTGGGGGATAGCATATATATGCATTTGCAGCCACCTACTTCAGGGTCAGATATGCACATTGTACTGGCAGGTTATGTTCTATACCATGCTTCGTGACCACAGGACCTGTAACACACAACACAACCAGTCCAGACCACCCCTCCCACATCCAGAACACACACTTTGCTTCCCTGGGAACAGTGCCAAGATATGCAGGTGTTCACATACACCATTCCAGTTGTTAACGTCAGGTACAGGCATATTGTGTGTGGGAATTACTCAGGTCTCTACAACATTACCCTACAGCCACTACAATTTGTGAGTCCATGTGCTATGGCAGAACCACTCACCACAGCCACAAGGGGGAATACATATTGCACCTGACCATCTGCAACATGGGTACTCACTGTTCCACACCAGAGGTAGACCACCATTGTTGATATCTGACCATACCCACCTTTCCCTGGACATCCATATCCCATCCCCCATCTCCAGGAAAGGTTGTCACTGCAAACAAACTGTATTTATCAAAAGCAGACTTTACACTTGTGAAGACTGGGGTGGAAGACTTCAATGGACCCATGCTGGGGGATTATACAGGCCACTCTGCATAATCCTTGACAATTGCATTCTATGATCATGGGGAAGGTTTGCATTGATCATGCTATCCCAAATATACCCATGACTGCTCCACAACAGGACACCTGTCAGGTGTACACCAGCCATATATGAGCTGTCCAACAGACAGAGTGAGCTAATACATTGGAGAGCAGTCGCCCACAGAGGGAGGACATCTCTGAACAGTACCGGCATGACACTTCAATCCCTCATAATCATCACGACACAGTGTTGACAGTGAAATTGTCCAGACAATGCAGATAAGGCTCCCCCTCAGTCTGTTATTGATGCCCACTTACTGTTAGAGGTCCTTAGCAACCCTCTTCCAGCACACACCAACAACATATATGTGGCTTAGCAAATTCAAACCCTGGGATCTCCACTGTGTCCCTGCTTGACAGAGGCACAGCACACTAGCCTCACACGGTGCCTTATGTGACCTACTTTACAGTGGCACAGTAGCCTACTGTACTGGGGAGGCAGACGCCAAGCACACTCTGGCTAAGCTGTCATTCCCTAGGGCAAACAGCCTAGTGTTGACCTCTACACCCATATGCTTAATTGTCAGATGCACATTATTTGTTGCTGATAGACTGTTTGCAGGTCTTTATTGCCATAGCATTCCCTGTTTGTATGAACAACTTGTGTATCTGTGGAAGATGTTTGCATATGGGAGGGATACACTATATCACGTATGTCTCTGTAGTCATTTAACTGTGTGCACTGGGCAGATTGCTATAATGTGGTTGGTTCCTGGAATAACACGTACAAATACCAGATATGTGTGGCCAACTGCTAAACTGAGATTTGGCCTAAGTGTGTGAGCATGCCCAGTTCAGCCTTCCCATGGCATGTTGTCTGACATATGTCTCATTTATCAAAGTGTGCGAGCATGCCCAGTGTGAGCTTTCCATATGCTGAACTCTGCAGCCCACCACATTTGTGGATGAGTGTGAACTTCAACAATATCTCCCGTTTATGGTTGTGTGCTGTGTGTCATGTTGTGTAGTTACTGTCCAACTGCTTTGTGTGTGAACACAACAGGGATTATACTGTGCCTGCAGGGTTTGCATGGGATACTTTGCATACAGTTGTCAACATCCTTTCATACTGACCTAACACTGTAGTACCGTATAGTGTACTATTCGGTACTTTCACTGTGGTGGACAGTATCCTGGGCTTTAGTCCTATCACTGCTTTACATTTCCATAGTGAGCAGAACAGCCTGGTTAGGGGACAGTTGTGCACATCTGACCATGTTGCATTATGTTCAGATATGAACTACTTAAACCAGGCTTGTCCAACATTGGTAGTGTATTCCACAACATAGGTGTACATTGGCAAACACTAGCGATGTGCCCTAGGCCATTTCTAATGCTAGTCAGAGAGTGTGTTTGTCCTTCGACACACATTGTGAGTGGAGTTTGCCATGACATATGTCATGGTTAGTATACTGTGCCTCCGTCTACCTGTGACATAACAGTGATACCCAGGGTAAACCTACCATCTCCCATCCACTCATCAAGATTCCTCTTGAGGAGAATCGATGAGTGACCCTATAGATAACCTGTACTGGGAATTTACTCATGAGTGGGGGTGGCTTCTGTGTTATGGATCATGCAGTACAGCTTGTCCTATGTATGTCAGTGCTGGGGTTCAGGTCTCTCATGTGCATAGCTCACTGCCATTCAGATTGTACAAGGTGCAGCATGTTTATTGATTCCAGCTTGGACATTGCTTTATACATCAGGCACAGCTTGCCTCTGGGTGGGCAGTATGGCAGTGTGTGGAGCTGCAGTTTGTTTAATCAGGCAACACATGGCATCTGTTCAAGCTCTTTGATACTCCTGGTGAGGTACTTTTGGGGACTTTACAGTTGATGGAGGTGTCTGCTGAGGTACATCCCACAGGGGCTATTGTAGTCAATTGTAACGCTGATGAAGGTTGACTGCAGAGCCACAATGACCTCCCCTTATCTAGATCTGACAACCTTCATGATTAGGTGGGTATATGGTATGTTTCTGTAAACACTACAGCCACATGTTTGTCCAATGCAGGATATCCATCAGCTTGTGTCCCCAGGTCTCTCATTACATGTTAAGTACGTAATGGGTTAACACCTATGTGCTAATTGGTGGGCACTTACTGTATATCCACGGGGGTTGACTATACACTTTTCTGCAATTAGCTTGCTGACATGGCTATGGCACCAGTTGTCTGTTTCTATGTGGACCTTTTGTGGGATGCTTGTGTCAGCTGGAGGGTCAGATATGGTGGGCAGTTTGTAGTCCTCTGCAAACATGTTCAGACACAGTCCTTCCATGTTGGCCTGTACCTATGGGACATATATACCAAACGAGGGAGGTCCCAGGACCAAGCCTTGTGGGATGCCAGTTATATCTGGTTTGTAGTCTGACATGGCTGCAGCATGTCTGACCATGTCAGTTCTGTCCTTGGTCTGGTTTGCAACCCCTCTACTGACATAGGGGTTTATATTTAAGCTGGTGAGCATATCTATAATGAACATGTAGGGTATTGTATAGAAGCCTTTGCAAGGTCCAGCTACACTGTGTGGACCACATTGCCCTCATCAACGAACTTAATGACTGTTTCAAATGAGTCAAACATGTTCAGGGGCAGGATCTGCACTTAAGAAAGCCACACTGGGTAGGGTCCGGTGTCAGTAGGTCCCCAATATCTTTATGTCTGCGGTACATGCTGATCCTTTCCATAGCTGTGCAGACCTAGCTTCTCAGGTTTCTGGGGTGGTAGTTTGCAGTATCCATTCAGGCAACACCTTTGTTGAGAAGGACCACTGTTGTTGTACACTGCTCTTTGGGTACATATCCTGTGGTAAGGCTGACATTGAGCAGTAGTGGGATTTGGCATTCCATTCTTCTTGGAGTCCATGTTGGACTCAGCCCAGGACACCATCTGATACCATTGCTGCTGTGTGTTTTGCTTTGTAGATGCTGGCGGTTACCTCAGCATCTGCAATGTCAGGGGGCCAGCAGTCTGCTGGGATAGATATTTTGCATTCTGGGGGGGGGGGGGGGTTTGCACTGCACCTGTCAGGTTGTATGTTGACAATATGTGTGTGTGTTTGGTATGTTGTTTGTAATATTTGTGTGATTCAGAGCATATCTGTGAATTCCCAACACGATTCCTACTATCAGTTGAGGAAGCCTTGGGATTATCCTTAGTGTCCTGTACAATTTGTATCTTCATAGGTTCATAGGTTCATACTAGGCTATCCACCCTAGGGCATTTGTAAGCCTAGCCAGAGTGTGTGTGGCTTTCGCCACCCTTTGCTATGTGAATATTATGGCCATTTATGATTTACTTTACTGTGCCTCTGTCTGGACGTGACACAGTGAAGACCCCCAGTGTACATCTACGATCATCCATCCACTTGTCAAGATTCCTGTTGAAGAGTGTCAGTGAGGGGCTCTGCCTAACATGGAGTGGGATTCTGTTCCAGGATGTGGGGAGCCTCTGGGTTATGTATCTGTCCCTCCAGCACATCCTATTTCATTATGTGTTGAGGTTGACATCTCTCACTCTCACAGCTCCGATGGCTTTGAGTTTTCTGGGGTGGATCATGTCCATTACTCCTGTGTTGGACATGGCCTTGTACAACAGACATACAACGCCTCTGTGTAGGCAGTATGTGACTGCATTCAGCTGGGGTGTCTACAGCCAGGCAGCATATGACATATATTTGAGACCCTTTGTCCTCTTGGTGAGGTACCTTTGAGGTCTTTCTAACTGCTGCAGGTGTCAGGTAAGGTACATCCCAAATGAGGCATTGTACTAGATTATGGGTCTGATAAGAGAATAGTATAGGGGTACAATGACCTCTGTTGACATAGATGTGAATCCTTTCATGTTACGGTGTCCAATATAGACAGTCTTCCTAGCCACATTGGCAATGTGAGTGTCACATAACAGGTCACTGTCCACTTGTGTCCCTAGGTCCCTGATTACTCCTTCCATACATAATGGTTTACCACCTATGTGGTAATTTGTGAGTACCTTGTTTGGTATTTGGTGGAACATTCATACTGTCCAGTGTCTTCATGATGGCTGGGTGGGGTTACTGTGTGTAAGAGTGTGGTCTGTAGCATGCTACAGATGGTACAGCAGTTTTGCCTATGGTTAGGTGCACATGGGTGGTCTCCGATGCTTCGTGCATTGTCAGTTACCTGGACGTAATTGTGTCTGTGCTGACTATGGATACTCACCCTCCTTTTATGTTTTGGTCCAGGTTTTGGGGCCATAACGCATGATATGTGGTATAACCTGGTAGTGCTGGTATGCTGTCAGTAGGCTTGCAGCAGGTTTCTGTCACTGCACAGACATCGATGTTCTCCATACTGGGGAGTGCCTCGGGAGCATCCATTATTGAGGTTTACATGTCTGGCATTGGTCAGCATTACCCTTATGTTTCTTTCCACTTATGTTTTCTAGGGTGGTGGGTTAGTCTTTTCAGCCTTGCATACAAAAGGCTCTATGGAGGTGGCAAAAGCTTTATCCAATATCCAGACGCCCAGGGGTAACAGGTGCATGCCATCCCTGGAACAGCAGCGTGGCTTGTCAAGCATGACATCCCAAGCAGACATACACTGGATCCCCTTGGAATGACACCAGTAATTGTGCCAATTGTTAAAGCTGATCATTCTGTGTTTGTACTGTGGCATCATTCTTGGTGAGGGTAGGATGCTGCAAATGGTCAGTGTCATACCGGCCTGGACTACATAATCAGAGAGCTCATCTATGTCTCTTTTCATGTAGTCCGGGCGGTACATCTCAGGTCATTCACACCAGCATGGACTATGACTGCATCATATTTCTACTTGCTTTGGGGTGACCTGCATACTTGTGTTATGTGGCGTATTGTAGCAGCCTACAGGCAGCTTACTGTACCCTTTCCCTTGTTCAGTCTGGTGAGCGGGACAGCAGCATGTCTCACTATGGAGTCACCTATTACAACTGTATCAGGCATGTTGTTTCTCCTTCTGGCCTGTGACTGTTTGGCACACCAGCTTTGTGTACTATGTGTTGCATGTGCTATGTTTGGAGGTTGTTTGATTGGGTGTCTGCTTTGGAGGCCTCTGTTGGTGTGGTGTGTTTGTAATTTGGGCCTCCGGGAATTTTTTTTGTGTTTATGTCTTTGGTTTGCAGTTGTGATAGGTCTATGTGGGACTGGGTTTGTGGTGTGTGTGGTTACCTTCTCCTCCTGACTAGTTTTGGAAGTACTGAGTTGAGGGAGCTCAGCCTCCAGTTTGGATAAATGGTTGCATCTCTCACATATATTTGTATTTCTTGGGGGGAGTTGAGGGTTGTCTGTGTACTTGGGGCAGGTGTAACATTGCCTCAGGATTCACAGATTCTACTTGTTGTAGCTGGCCTTAGTGGATTGTATGTGTGGACATATTTTATTGCCATACTACTGATCAGAGATTACTTCCCTTTTTATGTTTGCTCTATCATGTAGTAGCTTCCTCATTCTCTTGCATGGTTTGGTAATGGCTGGAGTCCACCATGCCAGATGCCTGCATGTATGGCATTGTGTCTTGTTTTAATTTAGGATTGCATAATCAAAGCATTCCTGGCAGTGTTCATGGAATGCCTGTATAACAGGTTCTGAGGTGTGGCCCATATTTTGCACCTGCACAGGGCCTTTAATGGATACCACATCAGTTTGGAGGAGTGCAACTTTTGCTTTACACATGTTTTTCACTGCGGTTTTCTGGCCAGGGACTGTGGTCAGGATGTGTATATCCAGTGTGATTACTCTATGGTCTGGTGTTACCAGTGAGGGATACACTTCTCATCTTGCCGTCCAGTACCCATGTTGCTGATTATCACATCCAGTATGCTTACCCCTCTTGTGGGAGTGGTACGTTGTTCCTGGGCATTCTGGTTACGGATTCTAGGAACTTTTGTCCTACAGTGTTGGAGCTAGTATAATGCTCCCAGTCTATGTCTGGGTATTTTCAGTCACCCAATATAATGTGGTTTGGAGGACTTGCTATATTCATGTATTCCAACATAGGCCAGGTGCAGTTCCTGGTGTTGCGACAGTAGTCTGTAGCAGGCTATAAACTGGGAGGCAATTTTTGGCACTGTTACTTGACCATGGCTAGTCCATGCTGCTTCTTGTTGTGGTACCAACATGGGGGTGTTGTTATCCCTGACAATTATTGCTAGTCACCCTCCTTTTGTAGCTTGTTCCATGTTTTGAGGCTGTACAGCACAGTATGAGGTGTAACCTGGTAGTGTTAGGGTGCTATTGTGAGCCTTGACCCAGTTTTCTGTTACAGCACAGATATCAACATTCTCCATACTGGGTAAGTTTAGACTGCATGCATATTGCTGTATAGACTTCTGGCATTGGGTAGCATTACATCTAGGTTCTTATCCCTTGTGATACGTATGGAGGTGGGTGTGTGTTTTGAGCCTTACCTATTCAGGGCATGCTGTGGGTAACAACAGCCTTTGCCAGTATCCATACGGCCTGCACTGATAGGTGCACACCAGTCCTAGCAGGTGGAGCATCATGTCATGCTCAGCATGTCATCCCAAGCTGGCACACATTGGATCCCCTTTGACTAACTGCAATACTTCAGCCAATTATTGCAATTGATCATCTCATCGTCATATTGTGGCATCATGCTTGGTGAGGGTAGGATGTTAGTCAGGGTCCTCAAGTGTGCATATACTACATGGTGTTACATTGCTTAACACATGGCATTCATGCCTCAGGTGGTGCTGCAGGGCTGCCTCTGTCGGATGCACATACTACACTCCCTGTACATGTTTGAGAGCAGGTTATGTCATTTTAGGCATCCCTGTTATTATATGAGTGAGTCAGAGAGGGGTATCATTCCCAGGGTTCCTACTGAGCCAGTGTATGTGCTATGCATTGCCTCTTTGCCAAGGCCAGGGCATACTGGGTATGCCTTCTTCTGCCTACTGTGGCAGGCTCAGGTTGTTCCTCCTCCGAGTCACGCTCTGCCTGTGATGGCCTTGGCAATGGTGGGGGGCTGTTTGGCCCGGCCCTATGCTGGTCCTGCTGCAGCTGTTTTCACAAGATCATATTATGTAGCATAGCACATACCATGACAATTTGGGTACATGTAGTTGGTGAGTACTGCAAGGCTCCACCAGATGTGTCCAGACAATGGAACCGTGACTTGAGCAGCCCAAACACATGCTCTATTACATTACGTGTTTGTGCGTGTGCCTCATTATGGCGTTCCTGTTCAGGTGTGTGTGCGTTTCTGATGGGTGTCATCAGCCACGGCTCCAGTGCATAGCCTGCATCCCCCACTAGGTGCCCATGTGGGATGTCCCCATTGGCAAATGTCTGGTACAGCTGTGTCAAATGCCAGATATGGGAATCATGGTAGCTCCCAGGGCAGCCAGCACACACATTCATTATTATGCCCTGGGCATCATACATGACCTGGCAGTTGATGGAGGGGAAGCCCTTGCGGTTAATGTAGGCCCTACCCCGCTCACCGGCTGGTGCTTTGATGCATATGTGCGTGCAGTCTATTGTACCCACTACCTCAGGGTATTCCGCTATTTGCTGGAAGAGACGCATATTGCTGACCAATACCTCACGGGCATTGGGGAAATATACATGATCACCGACATGTGCTGACATGGCATCCAGGAACTGGTGCAGTACCCTGGAGGCTGATGCCTGTGATATCCCCATCATATCACCAGTTGGTCTCTGGAAGGTACCTGTTGCTAGTATTCTTAGGCCAACACATACCTTGGTTTCCACTGGGATGGGTTCCCCTCTGTTGGTTCTGTGTGTGAGGCGTGGCCTGCACATCTCAACAATTTGCTGCAGGAGGTCTCTGTCCACTCTATAGCACTCTACTATCTCCAGCTCATGTAACCCGTGGTAGGTGACCCTGGGCCTGTACACTCTTCTCCGTCTCCTCACTGTGGGTTTTCTGGCACCATTTGCATTGTCACCACCCTCAGCAAGTAGCCTATGTCTCCTTATGACAGCTATGGCAGCCCCTAGCATTTCTGCACTGAGTTCAGCTTTTTCAGTTTTCACTTCTAATAGCTTACTCCTGTCTTGCAGTGTCTCTTGAGAGAAACATCCTGCACTGCTGTTTGCAGAGTTTTAAGTGCTTGGCTGAGCTACTATTCTGCCTGTGTAATTGCCTGCTTCTAATTGTTTTCACCTGCTAGCTCCAGCAGTATTCCCTGCTAGCTTCCTACTAATTCTGTTGCTTCCTTTTTCCTTTCTGTTTCCACAGGGGGGAGCAACGCGCATACCAGCAGAAACACGCTCACAGTGGCTTACACGCGTGCACACAGGCTTACACGGTTCAGAATCTGCTTATTAGAGTTAAAACGCGTGCACACCAGCACAAACAGTCTTACAAGTCTGCCAACAGGCTCCCACATGCTCAGTCTGCCTTACACGCGCACACTGCCCTACTCGCGCTTCATGGCGCGCACACGTGCGCATGCACGCCCAGCAAGAAACTTTGGTGTAAGCAACAGTGTACACCTTCCATTTCTTGACTTTCCCATGCTTATCTTGTGACACTTCTCTTTCCATGACAGGTGTCTGACATCTGTCATATAACACTGACCTCCAATGAACTGCATTTCTTTCTACCATTCCCCCCTGTGATGTCACCTATCTCCTACTCTATTCCTCCCCCTTATGTATCTCTTACACTACTCAGAATGTGCTCATTTGCTATGTGACAGTGGAATGCAGTATCCTAACACTCATTTACATCAGATTGCCTACTAATGCTTAGTTACATCTCTTAGACTCAGCTTCCCCCCTTAGCAACCACTAAACGATGGCCATGTTGTTTTTGGTCTGCTGGTCCCTGTATTGTAAATCCATGTATTGCATAAAACTCACATTTGTGGGTTTATAACCTTCATTTTTATGTTTTACACAGCGCAACCTGTTTGCGCGGGGCTGCGCTGCGTTTAAACATAGGCGATCGCAGAAAAAAAAATATTTATTTTTCATATTTGTATTGGGGTACCTTGCTAGTGGCCACATATTTGGCCATTGGCATGCTGCCTGACACATATGCACCCTTTATTTGGAGCTGACATGGCTCCATTGTGATTTTTGCAGAAACTTACTCAGTTGTCAACTGCGTACATTTCTGCAGCTAAAACGGCTCTTACACGGGCTGCTTTGGGCGTTGTGGATTGCTAATCTATCTCATTTGCATGCCTTTCAGCTGCAAGTGAGGCGATTAGCATATCCACGCCCACTCCATGTAAGAGACGTTTTAGCTGGTCTCTTACACTGACTTTAGGGCTGTTCCTGGATCGCGAAGGCTGCAAAGAGTCTTACACTACTCTTAGACTCCGTGCAAGCCTTCGTGAATCCTGCCCTTTGTCTATATTTTTTCTTATTTGCGTGCAGTATATGGTCAATAACGTTTTCTTGGGTTGTTCTACTTTATTATTTCTATTGACTTTTATAAAAAAAATTCCAATAAAATGTATTTAAAAAACAATATATGATACAATCTTTAAGGAATTTTCAAACGGCAAGTACGTCTTTCCTAAAAATCAGATTGTATCACTCAAATGTGAATATTAGGACCACCCACAACATATTGATGAACTGTTTTTCTCCCTGTGCAAGAGTTTAAATAACTATATTAATAAATTCATCTCTGTGAGGCATAACTATACTGGCAATGGATGCAATAAACATAAATTGTTGAGTAACAAAATTAGCAAACTATTACACAGAATAAAAGAGCATACATAACCTTCTAGCTCTACAACATACAATGCAGCAAAGTTAAAGTCAACTTGATTGAAAATGCACTTGCTAACATAACTAAAAGATGCAAAAGTTCATTTGAGGTCAGACTTACTGTTAGGATGGGTGACAGTAATAAAGCCTTTTCTAACCATATCTGGAAAAAAAGAAATATATAATCTGCCAAAAAAACATGTTATTATCATAACAGAGCCAAAAGGTATGGCTAAGTTTGTGTTTTCTTTGCTGACCTTGATGGAATCAGCAGATCCAGCTTCAACGCAGATGGAACAAATGGGTGAACTTACCATTTTAATACAAAAACTGAATGGCGAATGGATCGTTTGGAACATATTTCACTGCCCCAGTTTTCCCAGCTTTCTACACACCCTGTTTTAGCATCACAAATGGAGGGTAATGGGCCTAACATTTCTAATAATAATAATAACAGTTCTACACCTCCTACTAGTTCTAGTTCTGTGGTTCATTATTTTAACTAGATCTGCTTTTCCTGCTGAAACTCAGAGTAATGGCAGCAATAACCAATAGGGGAAGGGGAGATAACAGTGGCTCTTCCCTTACTGACCGGTTCCGATCTCAAGCAGTGTTCAGGTATGGAAATAATGGAAACACAGGTACGAGCACTTCATTTTCTAATAAACTTACTGATTTAGATTATATGCTTATTAAAATAAAAAAGCTGCAAATGGGCAATTTATATTTTGATCAGTGAATAAAAAAGAATATTGTCCCTAAAGGCCTGCGTGTTTGGCGGTTTCCAACAGGCTTATAGCTAATTCATCATTACATATTGAACTCTTGGCACTATTTGATATATTTGGTCTGGAATATATGCAGCTAGTCATTAGTGACAATAATAAAACAATAGACACTTTAACATAAGAGGCTTGTGAGCTTGACAATGTTATTACACAAGACCCACAGTTCTCTAACAATGAATTTGAATCTAACAGAATCTTTCGATCCACTGATGAACAAATTAATGTAATCAAAAATAGGAAAATTAAAAAATTAGGTCGAGATGAAAAGACATATAAAACTCACACCGCTTACCCTCCACGCCCACAATCGCAAGGATGGGGTTTGAGACTTTCCAATAATACCAGAACAGTGGCCAGTAACGTTAACCAAGACATGGTTAATGAGGAGACTTATACAGAAATTGATGAGGAACGTGTTTTAAATGACGAAGAGTATCCCCCACTAAGACGGTCGGAAAGGCTAATGAACCAACACATACCGAATTACAATCAACAGGGGTACCAGCATTCCAATGGCCAACAGAGGAGAGTCAACAACTGATTGAACAGAGGCAGGAACAGGGGGGCCATAGAGGGGAAGATAATTTTACCTGAAGCCTGTACCCCAACATCTTTTCAGTTACCAGCTGTTAAAATTGTCTCAGATAAATCAAATGACTTTAAGGTTTATAATTGCTGTGACTTGGACTTAGATACACAAGTTGTGACCTGTTTGCTAAAGGTTTGACATTTATTCCCAGCAAGAACATGAATCTTGTAGAGACTTTGGTTGATTTAAAACTTTTTTGTACGTAAATTGAATTTTAAAGCATTATTCCAAGATAATGCACATGTCATTGATCCATTTTGTGTTTCTAGTACATATAGTTTATAGTCCAAGACCCTCTCCACCAAAGGCAAGCGTCCTGTCTGGTGGACCTCAGCCATTAACAAATTGCATAACAAAAGAAGGAAGCTACTGCACGACAGAGCAAAATCCCATAAAGGGAAGACATCTCTGATCAACACTAGCAGAAAACTACGTTCTCTCATAAAAACATCCAAGGCCAACTTTGAGAGAAAAATTGCTAAGGACACTAAAGATAACCACAAAGCCTTCTTCAGCTATGTTAGAAACCTGGGCAGAAACCCTCAGATATGCTCAGAGTTAGTTCACAACGACAAAAATTACACTGAACCCACAGATATTGCCAACATTCTGGCTGACAGGTTCAGTGCAAATTTCTCCCCTCCCTCACCCCCAAAAGAAGAAACACTTATCCCAGCTGAATGTAATCTCCCTGTCATCTCAGATGCCCAGGTGAGAGCCGCCCTCAGCAAAGCTAAAAACACAGCATCAATGGGACCTGACGGTATTCCGGGTTGCGTGCTACGTGAACTCCAAGAGGAGCTAAACCCGCACATAAAAAGGCTATTTAACCTTAGTCTTACTACAGGATATGTACCTGAACACTGGCGTACAGCAACAGTGGTCCCACTCCACAAAGGGGGTACCTCTACAGACCCTGGGAACTACCGCCCCATAAGCTTAACCAGCCTGGTCTGCAAAGCTATGGAAAGAATTATTATGGAACTCATAAACAGAGACATTGGGGACCTACAAACACTTGATCCCACCCAGTTCAGCTTTGTAAAGGGCAGATCCTACCTTTTGAACCTGGTTGACTTTTTCAAAACAGTCACTAGAGCCATTGATGAGGACAAAGCAGTCCATACAGCCTACCTGGACTTGGCTAAGGCCTTCGACAGAATACCCCACTCAGGCATCATAGATAAGCTCAACAGCTTAAATGTAAACCCTTATGTCACTAGATGGGTTGCAAACTGGCTAAAGGACAGAACCCATAAAGTCAAAATCGCTGGAGCCATGTCAGACTCAAAGCCAGTCACAAGTGGTGTACCACAGGGATCTGTCCTGGGACCCCTCTTGTTCGGCATTTATTTCTCAGATGTTAAAGCAAACATGGGAGGGTTGTGGCTGACAAAGTTCGCAGATGACTGCAAACTAGGCGCCATAGTCGATACACCAGCTGACACATACATCCTACAAAAAGGCCTCATAGAAAAGGACAACTGGTGCCGGAGTCATGGCCTTAAACTAAATGCCAAAAAATGTATAGTCATCCCCTTTGGGAAAAACAAAGTACCCACAAATTATCACATAGACAGTAACCCAGTGAGTACGGAAAAAGTAATCAGAGACCTAGGGACCCAAGTCGACAGCGACCTCTCATATAACACCCACGTTGCCAAAGTGGTTAGAAAGACATTCTACCTTGCACACCTTATCATGAAGGGATTCACATCCAGATCCAAGGATGTCATTGTACCCCTATACTCCTCCCTCATCAGACCCATAATTGAGTACAATGCCCCATTTGGTATGTACCTCACCTGGCACTTGCAGCAGCTGAAGAGACCACAAAAGTACCTCACCAAGAGGATCAAGGGTCTCCAACATATGTCTTATTCTGCCAGACTAAAGAAACTCCAGCTCTATTCAGTAGCATACCGCCTGCTCAGAGGTGATATGTGCCTGACGTACAAGGCCATGTCCAATCAGGAACTGATGGACATGCTCCACCTCAAAAAATCCAAATCCATCAGAACCACGAGAGCTAAAGACTTAAACCTCGGCACAAGTATGAATAGGACATGCTGGAGGGATAGATTCATAACCCAGAGGCTTCCCATGCTCTGGAACAGAATCCCAGTTCATGTTAGGCAGAGCCTCTCACTGACTCTCTTCAAGAGAAATCTTGATGAGTGGATGGGAGATCGTACGTTTACCCCAGGGGTCACCTCTGTGTCACTACTAGACAGGGGCACAGTAAACTAATTCTATTATATAAGGGGACCTTCACTGTGTCACTACTAGACAGAGGCACAGTATTCTAAATCTATTCTGTACATCTTTGTACCATTTCATGGGGTGGCGAAAGCCACATCACTATGGCTAGGCTTACAAATGCCCCAGGGCAGATAGCTTAGTACTAAACTATGAAACTATGAAACTATATAATCCACCAATTCATCCTGCCTTAGAAATATTTGAAAAAGTGTGTGAATTGGATTTTAGGATGCTATTTTCACAGAAAAATAGAAAAAAGAAAATTTAATTTAGATAAATCTGAAAATGAAGAGCTTATTTTATTAACACAGACACAAGGTATCCGGATTGTAAAACCTGATAAAGCTGGGGGCATTGTAGTTCGCAACTAAAACAACTATTTGTGTAAGATGAAAGAAATATTGTCTGGGCACACTTACCATCATAGTTCCTTAAGTGAGTTGAACACTATGTACAAAAGCATTCATGGGTCGCTTTCTGACCTTTTTATTGAAGAGTCTATTACGACTGATTAATTGAATTATCTAACAGTAACTTATCCTAGGACACCAGTTATTTTCGGTGTGCCTACAATACACAGAGATGTGGCCCAACCACCAATGCGCCCTATAGTTGATGCTCATGTTTCAGTTACTCACCCAAAACTTAAAAATCATAGTTTAAGTGAACCCCACCTATGTAACGATTCCTGGGACTTTTTGAAGAGCATGAATGATGTTGTCTTTCAGGAAAGTTATAGTTTTATTACAATTGATGTAAAAAGACCTCTATTCTATTATGCCCCACGATTTTGGGGAAGAATGTTTTTGTGACTGCCTCAGAGGAAAAGGTCTTTTACAAGCTGATATAAATGTATTTGAACAACTACTTGACATGGTACTTAAAAATAATTGTATACTCTTTGATAATGAATATTATCTTCAAGTGAAGGTGTAGCTATGGGGTTTGCATTTGGCAGCCTCTATGTCAACATCATAATGCTTGAATGGAAAAATACCAGCTTTTTAATTCCCCTTTTTTCAGGTTTGCCATGTCTATTTACATTTTTTGGATGACATTTTTATCCCTTGGGAAGGCCCTAGAGGGGAGGTGATGAATTTTTTAGAATATATCAATCAAACAACCACCTTCCTACGATTTACTCACCATGCTAATGATAAAACAATTCCTTAGCTGGATGTATTAATTACTAAGGATACTTTACATAATAGATTCATAACAGATATCCTTCAAAAAGAGACATACTCTAATAGCTTCCTACACGTCAACAGCAACCATCCACTTATACAAAAAAGAGTTGTACTCAAAGGCCAATTTGTAAGGGTGGCCAGGATGGTGAGTGTCTGTGATAGCGTTATTGCTGAGTGTGATAAAATAAAAAATATGTTTTTACAAGTGGTTTACCCCAAATATTTAATTGATGAAACCATGGGGGAAGTAGCTATAAAAAGAAAAAAAAATGGGCATTTTATACCACTCATGGGTGGAACATTAAGCCAGCACACTAATAGGTTAGAGCACTCTTTGGATGTCCATTCCCAATGTACACCCATGCAGATGGCTTTAGATCTAAGATCAGGACAAGAAAGGGGGCTTGATAGTCCCAATTATAATACAACTTTTATTAGCACTTTCTCCATGGATAGTTATCACATTAAGAAGATTTTCTTTAAGAATTGGGGTTTATTAGGAAATGATAGGGAAGTCAGAAAAAAGTGTGGGTAATAATCCCATTTGTGTATATAGGAGGAGACGTAACTTGAAGAATTATTTTGAGACACCCATTGTACAAAATAAAAGGGGTTATATGTATAAATGCAAGCACTGTAAATACTGCACAAGTGCCTTCTATGGAAGGTTGGGCGCCGGGCTGGCAACTCGACACTGTAAAACTCAATTGCCAATCATGAGCCGACATGTGATCTGCTGTGGCGAACCCTAACCGGGAAAAGCTGAAAGAAGAAGAAGACTGTAAATACTGTACCTACATTTTGGCAACAAATGCGGTTTGTATTAATGGTTTTCAACATAAACCTAAGAGGAAATTCTGATGTAATTCAGAAAGGGTAGTTTATTGTGGTATTTGCACACAGTGTAGCTGTTTTATGTGGGAAAAACTGAGCGTAAACTGAAAGAATGCATAGGTGAACATGTTAGAAATATCAGGGATCATAGTGAATTTAATACCCTCACATAACATGTTTCTAATTTTAATAGACATGACTTTAGGTTCACTGTCCTTGATACTGATCAAAAGAGGAGGGGCATGCATGGCCAATTATTTTGGAAAAAATGGAATTAACCCGGCAGTTATGTCTAAATGCGCAATGCTGGCCAGGCATAAATGAAACAATTTCTATTAGCAGTATTTTAAAACTGAAAGCTCTAAATAGTGTGTTAACATGTTGATGGCAGAAAAATTGGTTTAAATATTGCAAAACATCAGTGAACATTCCACACATTTTATATAGTTACACTTTTGTAACAATCATTTATCAAGTGGGAGATGGTATTGCAGGTTACTTCTTTTTGAGGGAGGTGTGTGTTATTTTACTAGATTTGATAGGCTGAATATGTTTAAGCATTTGCTGAACAGAAACAGAATCGCTGTGTTCCTAATAATGTGTGTAAAAATGTTTAATTTTTCAATCTTTTTTATATGTGCATTCAAAAGTAACTTTTAAATGTTTCTTGTAGATTTAAATACAAATTATGAACATTTACACTTGAAATGTTGCATTTTAGGGCATTGGGTTTCAAGCTTAATTTCTAAAAAGGGGGCATGTGCTTTTTGTGCGATCTGATTGCTTGTGGTTAAATTTTCTGTTTTAATGCACTTTTTACGTTCTTATTTAGGGTATTTAAACTGGAAGGTCCTTACCAATTGGTGACCAATCCTACTGTGTAATGTTACTATTATCCAAATGGTAGTTGTGACCAAGACTTGCAAGGCTATTTAGAAGTGACCTGTACAGTGTTACCAAATACATATGCAAGTACTCTAAGAGCTTAAATATGTCTCACAAATATCAGCCACAAAGATAGGTTTAAATATATTTAATAATAAATAATAAAACAACAAGACAATATACATTAAATTCAACACATTTACTTCACAGAATCAAAAGAAATATTTCAAAACAACATTGCAGGACAGTCTCAAATAAATACAGAAAACATCTAAACTAATCTTTACTATATTCCTATCTATGTCTAAAAGAAATCACTGTACCATAGCTACTTAATATTAGCAAGGCAAGTGCAGATGGTGATGAGTGGATGTTCTTGCTAGGTCCAAGACAAAATACAAACTGCAGAGTGTCTCTCTGAGAGAGTTCTTAAATCAGTATCAAATATTACTGCTTGGTTAGTTTGGATGACATCACTTTTTGTTACCTGACTTTAGTTCCCAAACTAAAGAAGAAACTAACATCTCTTTTTTAAAAATATGTATCTGTCAGATGTGCAGCTGCTAGAAAGTCATAAAGCAATAAAAACAATTTCACATTTTAGACCTAATAATTACTTCTCTCCAAGGCAATAGAAAAAACTTCTAGACATCCTTTCTTCTTGCTGCATTGAAACTAACTTTTATAACACATTGTAAAGCACTTAATTTCAACTTATTTTCTTGAAGTTTTGTAAGTTAATCTATGTTCCAGCAGTGTATGCTGTGATTACATTCTTGAAGTTCAGTACATAACATACAGTTCTGTATAAATCATATCAATATTCACAAATGACATAGAATTAATTACAAAATTGCAGACAGCTGGGCTGGCAGTGTTACAGCAAGTAACACAGACAGAACTCCTTGGCCTCATATGAAAGCTCTCACCTAGATGATTAAAATCCTGCTGACAGTATGTGTGTAACTTGAGTGGTTGCTGAGATATTGTAAGTTGTTTATAAAATATTACAAACATAATAGTTAATCTGGTTAATGTGATTTGTAAAATTCAGTTTAAGACCTGGAACCTAAAGAATACTACAACTATAACAATTGCTTGTACTGAAGTGTTTGCCATTTATACTTCTTTCATAGCCCCTATGGTTACAGAGATATGAACATTTGTTTGAAATGTGAGGACAATTTGATTCTATCAAAAGGCTTAGGCTCTGCCCATTGGAAGTTACAGTGCAAACCTCCTGATGCCCATTGGAGTGAATGAGTTAAAAATAATCATTACTACATTTATACAATATAAAAAATGTTAATAAAGACCTGCCTGGTGAATGATTTGCCTCAAAATGTTGAACAATAGGGCTTTTCTGTGACTTTTTATATCTCTATGGTGCTCTAAAATACATTCCGTAACAGATCATACAGTTTGTCCTATATAATATAAGTTATGTGGGCACCTAATGCAGGAAATGATTGCCTTGGTATAACTATTCAGAATCCTAACAGGAAAACATCTATGACCATTTATAATATGTTTTGGAGTACTATCATATATTAATTTTTTTACATTCCTCACTCAAATAGTTGGAACAATTTGCATGTTCCAATCTAAACATAATATGTAGTGAATTCTTATATGAAATGCTTAAGGTAAAATTTAAATTCCTACCTAACACCTCATCTGAGGAAAACATGTTACAAAATAAATGTCATTAAACTTAACTGGACTTTCTCCATAGTTACTGATTCTTATGTTAAAATTCATGACTACATCCTGTAGTACCTTATTAAAAGAGGAGTATAAATGCTGAACATTATTTTTCCTGTACTTTAATCTGTGAGTTACATCCTTAGTCAGCTTTTCAAACCTATTCTGACCTGAGCACAAAATATTTACTTGTAAAACACACAATATGGTAAAGATTTTACCATATGGGGTACATGTACACTGGTTCATAGGTTTATAGGTGTGTACTAGGCTAATGGCCCTGGGGCCTTTACAAGCCAAGCCATAGGATAGTGCCACCTGACCTTAGTTCCAAGTGTCTCTGTCGAGTAGAGCCACTGGTGTTATCCCGGAGTGAATTGTCTGTTTCCCATCCATTCATCAAGATTTCTCTTGAAGAGGGTCAGCAAGGTGCTCTGCTTGACATGTATGGGAAGTCTGTTCCATAGCATGGGCAGTCTCTGGGTTATGAACCTGTCCCATCAGCATGTTCTGTTCATTGTGGTAATGAGGTTGAGGTCTCTGGAGTGTGTGGTGTGGAGGGACTGGGATTTATTAGATGCAACATTTCTAACAGAGCTGGGTCAGACATGGCTTTGTAAGTCAAGCAGAGATTGTCTCTAAGTAGGTGATATGAGACAGAGAATAGCTGGAGTTTTTTGAGTCTGTCCATATAGGACAAGTGTTTAAGGCCTATGATCCTCTTTGTGAGGTACTTTTGCAGCCTCTCCAGTTGTTCCAGGTGTTTAGTGAGGTACATGCCAAATGGAGCATTGCACTTGATGATTGGCCTAATGAGGGAAGAGTAGAGAAAGACAATGACCTCTTTCTTCTTGGATGCAAAACCCTTAGTAATGAGATGTGCAACATAGAAGGACTTTCTGACCACAGTGGCAATGTGGTGATCAAAAGAGAGGTTGCTGTCAACCTGTGTTCCCAGATCTCTTATAACGTCTTTTGTGTTCAGTGGACTACCATCAGTGTGGTAATTCATGGGAACTGGGATTTTCTCAAAGGGGATGACGACACATTTTTTGGCATTGAGCTTAATGCCATGGTTCTGACACCAGTCGTTGGTCACAGTGAAGCCATTCTGTAGGATGTCAACATCACTTGGAGAGTTAATAATAGCTCCCAACTAGCAATCATCTGCAAACTTTGTCAGCCAGAGTCCCTTTGTGTTGGCCTGGACTTCAGATAAGTAGATACCAAACAGGAGAGAACCCAGGACCTAACCCTGTGGGACTCCACTTGTGATTAATCAGCAGTCTGACTTGGAATCAGCTACTTTCACACTGTGGGTTCTATCTGTGAGCCAGTTTGCAACCCACCTAGTGATATAGGGGGTTGATGCCAAGCTTAGTGAGTTTTTCTATGATTCCTGAGTGGGGAATGGTATCAATAGCCTTGGCCAGATCAAGGTAGGCTGTATGAACCACCTTGCCTTCATCCACAGCTGTGGTGACTGACTCAAAGAAGTCAACCAAGTTGAGCAGGCATGATCTACCCTTCACAAAACCAAACTGTGTGGGATCCAGAGTTTGGAGATTCCCTATAGCCTTGTTTATTAGGTCCACAATGATGCGTTCCATAGTTTTGCATATCAGACTCATCAGGCTAATGGGGCAATAGTTCCCAGGGTCTGTAGTCACTCCTCCTTTGTGGAGAGGGATAACTGTAGCAGTGTGCCATTCAGCAGGGACAAAGCCTGAGGTGAGGCTGTGACTGAATAGAGCACACAGGTGAGGTGCCAGTTCACTCTGTAGTTCATATAGAACACAACCAGAGATATTGTCAGGTCCCATAGAAGCTGTATTCTTGGCCTTGGACAGTGCTGTTTTAACCTGTGCAGCAGTAATACTGGGTGCCTAGCAATGTACTGGTATTGTGATTGGTCCTTTGGGGGGGTGGAGGGGGTGTAAAGTTGGCACTGAATCTGTCGGCCAGTATACTGGCAATATCCATTGGCTCGGTATAGGTGGTACCATTGTGCAGTAGCTCAGAGCAAATTTGCGTATTGCCGTGGAGATTCTTTACATAACTATAGAAGCCCTTGTGGTTGTCTTTACTATCTGCTGCAATTCTGTTTTCATACCTAGCATTAGAGGATTTGATGAGGGATCTCAACTTTTTGTTGTGGCAGATAAGGGAGTTTTTCCAGTCTCGGGACTTCACCTTATTCCACATCAGTTTCCTCCTTCTATTGTAGAGTTTGTTTATGGCAGGGGACCACCAGATTGGCTTCCTTTGTTTGGAGGAGAGTGTCTTGGTTCTGTTGGGTATGGTGAGATCCATGCATTTGTGTACCTCTTCGTACAGTGCATTGGTGTATGCTTCTGCAGTCATGCAACTATTCTGTATTTGCATGGGTGCCGTGAAGTTAGCCACTTCTGTTTTTAGGATCCCACAGTTAGCTTTGGAGAAGTTCTTCATTGTGGTTACATTTGCTGGGGGGTTGGGGGATGTGGATTTCCAAGGTGATTTATTTGTGGTCGGATCTAACCAAGGAGGAGCTGACTATTTGTGTAGAGCAATGGTTGCCCATCTTAGTAATGACCAGGTCAAGGATGTTGCTACCTCTAGTGGGGATAAGAATGAGATGGTCCAGGGCATTGGAATTAATGAACTCCAGGAAACGTTGGGCAAGTGTATTGGTACATGAGTAGTTTACCCAGTTTATGGAGGAGTAGTTGAAGTCTCCTAGTAAGAGAGGGTTAGGTTGGACCCTAATATTCTCCAGGGTGCTTAGGAACGTGGAGTGCTAGTCTTGGGACGTGGTTGGGGACCTATACCAGGCTACGACCTGAATCGCTGTCTTACCCAATGTTAGCTGCACCTGAAGTATCTCTGATGCGGTATGTTGGGCTACCAGTCTGGAGATGTGCACATCCTTAATGAATATGAAGACACCGCCACCTTTGGAGCTTCGGTCTAAGTTCTGGGGCCAAAAGGTATGGAATGAGTTATAGCCTGGTAGTGCAGGGGTGCTTTCTGCTGCCTTGAACCAGGTCCCTGTTACAGTACAAATGTCGATGTTCTTCATTTTAAAGAGTGCATCGAGCGAGTGCATTTTGAGATTTAGACTTCTATCATTGAGCAACATGACCCTCAGATTGGATTTGTTTGTAGCTGTTACAGTAGTAATTTGGTCTTTGGAACACCACCTAAAAAAGGCACTATCAGGGTGGCAAGAGCCTTGGCCAGTATCCGGAAGCCCAGGGGTGACAGATGGAGCCCATCTCTGGCAAAGCATCGAGGTCTGTCAGTGATGTCATCCCAGGCAGACAGATACTGGATCTCCTTAGAATGACACCAGAAACTTAGCCAGTTTTTGAAATCAGTCATTTTCTGCTTGTACTGTGGTATCATTCTGGGTGATGGTAGGATGCTGCTCAGGGCTATGGTCATACCCCCCCTAGGGACATACCCGCCTGGGCTACATAATCCGAGAGCTCCTCCATGTCTCTTTTCATGTAGTCCAGGGATGTACATCTCAGGTCATTCACACCCACATGTACAATGACAGAGTCATATTTGCACCTGCTGTTGAGTGACCTGAGTGCATGCATTATGTGTTGGATCCTGGCACCTGACAGGCAGCTGACTGTTACTTTCTCCTTATTCAACCTAGTGAGTGGGACATCAGTGTGCCTCACAATTGAGTCACCTATGACTAGTGTGTTGGACATGCTGTTTTGTCTTAGGGGCTTTGGTTGAATGGCACACTGTTTAGGAGATTTATGTGTCTCGTGATTAGTGTTGTGTTGTGGTGGTCAAGTGCATTTCTGCCTTGGAGGTCTCTGCTGCTTGGGTAGATTTTTATTGAGCGCCTCAGCGAAGGTGGGTGTGTGGTTTGTATTTTTATGTAAAGGCAGTGCTGGTGTGTGTTCCGGAGGGTTATGTGTTCCATGTGGTGTGGTGCAAGTGTTGACCTTCTCCTCTTGACCAGGTATTCCAGTCTTGGCTGGAGAGTGCGTGGCTTCCAATTTGGATACATAAGTGCATCTCTCGCAAGTCTGAGTGTTGGAAGTTAACAGGACAGGGTTGTCGGTGTACATGAGGCAGTTGCTACATTGCCTCAGGATGCCCAAGTTCACCAGGTTAATAGGAGAAAGCACAGGGAACTGACCTTTAGACATGCCTGGTGGGGTGGGCCTTGATAATAAGTACTAGATCTGTTTCCTTGTAGAACGTTTAGTGTTGGTAGCACTTGTGTGGTACAATAATTGCTACAAGAAGTCTGGTAAAGTGCTAAACTAATAAGCTAGTATAAGTGCAGGAGAGGAGAAAACCAGCAGATCTAAGGGAAAAATTGAACAGCAGGCTCTGGCACCACTCAGAAGATTGCAAACAGTCCTGGATACAGCAAGTCTGTATCTGGACTAGACTAGTTACAGGAAAGGTGGGAAACAACAGCAAATGCGGGCAATTAAATCAGAAAGTTGAAAGAGAGATGGAAAAAACTGTCCAAACGGCCAATAAACTACAATTTCTAGGCCAGGAACCACTCTTCTTGTGGTAGATAGACTACCTAATGCTTACCACTCCCAGTGATAATCTAGAAGGCTTCCCTCCAACACAGAAAGGCTTGGGGGGGGGGGGGCACAGAAACTTACAGTCTTGGACACAGCAAATTTATATCTGGAATAGACTAGTTACAGGAAAGGGGGGAAGCAAGCACAAATATAGGCTTTTAAGCCAGAAAGTTGAAAGAGAAGGAAGAAACTGCTCAAAAGGCCAATAAACCACTAATCTGGGCCAGAAACCACTCGTCTTGTGGTAGATAGGCCACCTAGTGCTTACCACTCCCACTGATAAGCTACAAGACTTCTTTCCAACACAGAAAGGCTTGGGGGTTCAGGAGCTTAAAACAGTCCTGGATACAGCAAATTTGTATCTGGACTAGACTAGTTACAGGAAAGGGAGGGGGAATACAAGTGGAAATGCAGGCTTTTAAATCAGAAAGTTGAGAGAGATGGAAAAACTGCCCAAACAGCCAATAACTACAAATTCTGGGCCCAATTTCTGGGTGGTATATAAAAAAGAATTATTGGTAGTGGATCTTATTGCTAGCAATGTACACTCTAAATAATTAATGGATTCTTCCTACACATCACAAGTAAAGGACAGTCCACAGTTATTGAGCTGAATTCTATTAAAAATTAATATATATATATATATATATATATATATATATATATATATATATAAAATTAGTAATATATATATGTTGGCTGCTTAGATAACTCCCCACACGAGATCGACAAGTAAATAATAGCAATAAGGGAAGTATGAGGCAGAACAAATAAATGGCACCAAATTCAAATTGAATGATGAAGCCTACGGGTGAAAGCGCTAGCCGCATGCAGGTTTTATAATAAAATAGTTTTCTATAATATATGCTCGTGCTCACATCTACGTTATTTGGATTTTAATCCTTGGATCATACTGTTGGATGCTAATGTTGGTGAAGTGAATACTGCCGAATTGTGAGGATTTGCTTGTGCTGGACTACATCGCTGATTTTTATTGCTGGTGAAGTGAAAACTGCCTGAGCGTATATATATATACTTTATATGCTTTATTTTTAAAGCATTGTTTCATCTTCATTGAATTGGAATTTTTTGAGCTGTTTAATATGCACGAGTTCTGGTGTGAGTAGTGTTGACTTTTTATGTTTCTGTGAAAACGCCACCAGCGCAATTTGAATTTGGCGCAATTTATTTGTTCTGCCTCATACTTCCCTTATTGCTATTATATATATATATATATATATATATATATATATATATATTCACTCCTCCTTCCCTAACAATAGAAAACAAATAACCGATATACCTTCTGTAAAAAAAAAAATCTCCAAAAAAATAATTGAATTTCCCAATAAAAAGATCGGCATAAGTGGGGCAAACTTTGCCACCATAGCTGTCCCAGGAATTTGCCTGAAAAATTTGTCATAAAAAAAAAAAAAAAAAAAATATATATATATATATATATATATATATATATATAGATATATATATATATATATATATATATATATATATATATATTTTTTTTTTTCATACAAAATTCTACTAGCTGTGAAGCTTCACTTTTCACTTAAACATTTCTTAGAAATGTCCAATGGCTTCTAAATGTAATTCATTACTAATCATGGAATAAAAGCTACAAACTTCTACCATTTAAAAAGACATAACCCCATTGTCCTTGCACATCTGAAACATGTGAAGTTTCCCTGATGTAAAACCCAACCTAATCACATATGGTTGAAGTAGCAGATCTAACACTCAACCTATGCTTCCTGCAGGGTCTGTGATTTGGGGGAAACTATGGGTCCTTCTGGAGGAAAGAAACACATTTCTACTAACCCAGACAGATCTTGCATGCTTACTTTCATATAGTTTATGAGAGATCGGTTTCGCCATGGAGGAAGGTTTATCTGTCTATTCGGTTTACATAGTTCTGACTAAAACATCTGACATTATGCCCATGTCAGAATCATATGTGAACTCAGAAATATGAAGGTAAATGAAATTATTAAAAACTTGGGTCTACTTTTAACTGCAACAGATAAGAATATGGGGACTCATATGCTTTCCATACCCTGTCATCAAGAAGTCCCTTAAGGCTCTGTCCAAGGAACAGTCCTTTTTGGCATCTTTTTCTTGGTTGTCAACCTGACTACAGTGTCTGACTCTAAAAAGATGTAGATGACTGCAGACTTGGGGACAATGTCCTTAGTGGCATTATGCTTATTCAGCAGAATTAGACACATGCCCAATCATCTTTTTATCTATATATTTTCACCCTTATTTAAATTAAAATGATGCATTGGGTACTTCACAATATGTCATGCTGAAAACTGCAGCAAAATGAGACTGGGAAGTAATTCAAAATAAATAAAGTTGTTTGCAACCAAATCATTTTTCTCTCTCTCATAGGACAGTCATGAATCCCAGTGGGGAACTGCTAGGGTCAAAACAAAGAAAGAAAGAAAGCTTGTTGAAATGGCAACCACTGGAAAGCAGTCATTTAGGATTCTCTCTCTCTCTCTCTTTCATTCATGGGTTTTGGAGACTGAAAATGCATGTTCTTACATAATAGAGCATATTAAAAATGTGTAGTCTGATGCCTCTATGAAAATGCAGGAGAAAATAATGTCACAGCTTGGTGCAAGATGGGAAGAGTTGTGAGAAGAGAGCAAATTTGCTCAAAGTGAGTCTGAGGCAGCAAGGCATGAAGCCAAGATGATCTTTTTAGCTGAGGCAGGGGGAGAATTTGTAAATTATGATTACGGAATGGACAGCGATACTGTTATAGAGCTACTTTATGTTGACAGGTCTTCGCAGCACCTTTACAGGTACTTTGTCTCATAAAAGTTTTTGCAACTGTCAGGATTTATTTTGTCTGATATATGAATCATTATTCATACTGGAAAAGAAAGAAATCATTTTCTTATCATTGAAAAAAATGTTCATCAAATGTTTAGTGAAATTTGAATATAAGAATAACTTTATCACAATAAAAAGACTTTGCATTTAATAGCTAAACTATTAGCTTAACTGGTAACCCCAGCAAACACTGTAACAATTCGGAACTATTCCAAAGCAAACTACATCCCATTGAATAATAGTTTGCCAAAATTCATCCTATTAAGTGATAGTTTGTCAAATTTCAGTGCTCCTCCCAACCCCCGGTTCACAGCACCCTATGGGAAGTTGTTCACAAACACCCTATACAACCATGTAAATGGCTGTATAGAGGCTGCTGTACCAACTTGAAGAAACAAGCTCTAAAAACAAACCACACTGATGTAGTCCGAACCTTAATAGAGTATATAACAAAAGGACAAAATTCATGGCTAAAATCCTGAAGAGCAACTCCCATAATGATAGGAGCTCTCTAATTAAACTACACAGGAAACTAAAAGAACTAATTAAGTCCAACAAGGCCAATTGCAAGGTCAAGATAGCCTCACTGGCTAAAGACAACCACAAGGCCTTCTACAGCTATGCCTGAAACTTCAGAGGCAGCACATGTTAATGTTCCAAAGTGGGTGGTGGTTAATGGTACCACCTTCACTGTGCAGAGTCCATGCATCCTCAACCCCTTTTCCCATTTTGCACAGGGGGTCACTTCAGCAATCACAATCATCTTTAACCGAGGTTTACACCACTGGGTGGCTAGCCCTGCTGCAGTAGCTCATTTGTACCACTCACTCACACCTACAGCCAGTTTAGAGTGTCCACACCACCTACTGCATATCTTTGGGATATGGGAGGAAACCAGAGCACCCGGAGAAAACCCATGTGACCACAGCAAGGACATGCAGACTTCACACAGAAGAAACCTCACCTGAGAATCGAACCAGAAAACCTCTTACTGTGAAGCGACAACACTAACCGCTGCACCACTCCGGCCACCTGACTGAATACTGAGCACTGAGCACTGAGTGGAGTGATATAGCAAATTTGCTGGCTGACAAATTCAACTTAAATTTCACCCCCAAGTGCAACCCACTTCCACCCATGAACTACCTACTATCATAACCCCTCCAACTATTAACAGGAATATCTCCTGACATCACTCACTAAGGCCAAAAACACAGCCTCAGTGGACCCCAACAATATCTTGGGATGCCTCCTACATAGTTTGAAACAAGACCTATCATGCCACTTGAGTCACTTTTCAACTATAGCATCACAACAGGCTTTGCACCTTGACCATGGAGGACTGCAACAGTTATCCCACTTCACAAGCATGGACCATCAGCTAAACCCAGAAATTACAGACCTATTAGTCTGACTAGTCTAATATTCAAAGCCATGAAACAAATCATCATGGAAATTATAAACAAAGACATTGGCAACCTTCAGACACAAGACCCAATCCAGTCTGGATTTGTCAAAGGAAAATCATGCCTACAAATCCTGGTGGACTTCTTTGAGAAGGTCACCAAGCAATGGATGAGAGGAAAATGGTGCATACTGCCTATCTGGACCTGGCTATGTGGTTTGATACAATATCCTACTCCGGCATAGTTGACAAACTCACCAAACTGAGTATAACCTCCTACATGACTGACTGGATTACCATCTGTGTCAAAGACAGGACCCAGGAAAACAGGACTGGTGATACGATCTCTACTAAGAGACCAATCACCAGTGGGGTACCTCATGGTTCCATGTTAGTATTGCTCCTGTTTGTCATCTACTTTTTGTAGGTAAAGCCTAATATCAAGGGCCTTTGCCTATCACTTTTGCAGATAATTGCAATCATAGATTCCCCCCATGAAAGAAACATCTTACAAGAGGGTCTAACATAGACAAATGACTTGTGGCAAAGTGACCAGCTAAAATTAAATAACAAGAAATGCACTATAGCGCTTTTTGAGAAAATTGCCAATCAGGCTAATTATTCCATCAATATGACACCCCTAAGTGTTGATGTGGTAGTCAGGGATCTGGGACTGTATGGAGAAAGTAATCTCACCTTTGACCAACATGTGGCCAAAACAGTAAGAAAATCATTTTATGTCACCCAAAATATAAGTAAGGGCATGACAGCCCAATCCAAGAAAGTAATAGTGCCACTTTATTTGGCCCTTTAAGGACCCATCACTGAGTATAATGCCCCCTTCTGCATGTACCTGATCAGACATAAGCAACAGTTGGAATGCCTACAAATCCAGGGTATAAACACATTGTCCTATACAAATCACCTTAAACCTCTGTCTCTATACTCAGTCTCCAACAGGTTACTGAGAGGCAATCTATGCCTAGCATACAAGACATCCTGGGGCCCAACTCTGATGCACCTTTTGCACATCTGTAAAACAAACAACATCAGAACCACTAGATCCGAGGTTTTACATGTTGCTTATGACATAAATAAGACATGTTGGGACAACAGATATGTGTCTCAGAGGTTTCCTGTGTTCTGGAACAGGCTCCCCATTCATGTGAAGCAGAATCCATCCTTAACCCTATTTAAGTATATAACCTTGACCAATGGATAGGAAATCAGAAATTCACACTGGGTCTGGCCCCTATTTCTCTTATAGACAGAGGCAGACAGTACAGCCCAAAATAACATACTCCCCACACACATGTAGCCTCAAGAAAATTCCTAACATAACCTCTCCTAATAAATGGCCATGATACATAGGGATACAATTGGGTTAGATAGCATGGGTAGGTTTATAAAGACCCTGGAGGTCATTAGCCTAGTATACACTTATGAACCTAAAAAGATGAATAGCAGGAAAAATGTACAGGCTCCTTCCAGGGCTGAAAACACTTCTTCAGCTAAAATAATGGACAATTTTAATACTCAGAGAGCTTTTCTAATGATACTACTGGTTTTCATAGGTTCATAGGAGGCTACTAGGCAAGCAGCCCTGGAGCCTTTACAAGCCTAGCCATGTTAATCCCAAGTATCCCAATTTGTTCTTTTTGAGTAGTTCACAGTATGAATTTATGAACACAGCAGGTCTTTGATCAATGTCAGTTACCCCTTTGAGGGACATTAATGCCATCCCAGGCCCAAATTTGTAGTCTCCCATCCAATTGTCTAGGTTGTGTTTGAATAGGGTCAAATGAGGAGCTCTATTTTATGTGAATAGGAAGTCTATTCCAGAGAAGTGGCAGTCTCTGGGAGACACATCTGTCTCTCAAGCATGTTCTTTTACTGTCACAAGCTAGCATGCGATCCCTAGAGTGAGTGACTTTTGTGCCATTTGACTTATGGATGTGTAGCATTTCCATTAGGACAGGATTGGAGATTGACCTATAGGCCAGGCATAAGTCACCTGTCAGCAGCCTATAAGATACAGAGTAAAGTGAAAGGACTTTCAGTCTGTCCAAGTAGGTCATGATTTGGAGAGCCTGTATTTTCTTAGTGACAAACCTCAGGCATCTCTCCAGCTGTTGCAGGTGCCTGTTGAGTTACATGCAAAAGGGTGCATTAACTCTATAAGTGGTCTGTTGAGGGTTGAGTACAGTGGAGTTATAACTTCCCTTGACCTCGATGCTATGCCCTTGCTTATGAGGTGTGCTACATAGAAGGCTTTCCTTACCACTGTGGAAACTTAGTGGTCAAAGTTCAGGTTGAATGTGAAATACACGTTGAAATTGATAGCAACTTATACTTTTGATATCCACATCTCCCAAACTATCAAAAAGGTACATAAAAAAATGGGTCCCTTTACAGACAAAAACACTTTTTGTCAGATCAAGCTAGGGTCACCTTAGCTCAAACCTACCTTCTCTTCACACTTATGTATGCAGCACCAATTCTCACCCATGTAAGAAAATCCTATCTTAACAAACTAGAGTCATGTTATAACAACATTGCCAAATTTTCTAAAAATCCCCCCTTTAGAACTCACCAATGTATACCTCTCAGGCAACTCCAGTGGCTTGAACTTCCACAGCTACTAACCTACCACCAACTAGTAATAGCCTACAATATCTAACAATAACCTGACAGAACTCCAGCCATTAAAGAACTAATAAGTAACTACATATCAAATTGGTCACTCCGCTCTGCAAATAAATCACTCCTCTCCATCTCTTCAGCTAATAACACAGCAGGTAAAGCTCTATTTTCTCATTGTATAGCAAAGTATTGGAATAACCTCCCTCACTCAGTTATTTCCACACCAAACACAAAACAATTCAAACACTCCCTTAAGTCTCATCTTATTAAATCCTGGTTATGTCCATTGGACATAGCAAATGTTAGTTGTATGTTAATGTAAGAAAGAAACAGTAATTAATCTCTTGTCTTAACAATTTATTTAATTATTAATCTATTGTCTACTTGTAAAGTTTGTTTGAAAACTATGTTAAAGGAATGTTCTTGTATGCTGATCTATTATGTCACTGATATACAATCTCTAACTGCTTTATAACTGATGTATAAATACCTGTTGTCTCTGTAATTAATAAAGTGGAGCTTTTCTCCCCGGGCCTCCGCTGAAAATGGATCTCATCCAGTCGGACCATCCTGGTTAACAAATGTAAAATAAATACAGAATTCAGACAGAAGGGGGAGTGCGTGCTTGCATAATAAATGATGGAAAACGTATCTTAAAAATATTATGTTTAATATCAAAAGAGGTAGTGCTATACATGGGATCAACTTGTTAAATGCTTTCTATTGCAATATTGAAGGCAACATTAATATGCAGTGTAAAGTGTAACAAAAAGGAATGGCTACCATGTGTTGAAGAAGGTCACACAAAACAGGAGTGCAAATCCACTACTAAAAGGCTTGGCTGATAGGAGCACTGCTGACCCAATTAATTACAAATCTATTAAACAGGGGTGAGCAGGTTGAGAAAGAAAGGAAATAACATACTTAACTAACGGAGAAAGCAACAATAATCAGTAACGTTTTATAATGGGATGTAATTCAAGAAAATATTCTCCAAGTTTTGCAAAAAAGATGAAACATTAGAGTCAGAAGAAGACATTGTGGAATAGATGTGGCAGTGAGCCTTTTAAATAAGTACAAAACTCTCTAATTTGTAAATAAATAAAATAAATATAGTTGTTGAATATTCAATAGCAAACTCTAGCTGAAATTCAGAAGCCTAGTGCCCCATGCTGCAGGGCTGATATGTAAAAAAAAAATGTACAGTGGTGCCTTGGTACTCATTGTTAAATCATTCCAGAAGGCACGTTAAGTGGTGAAAATGATGCACATCAAATTTTTCCCATAAGGAAATCTGTTCCATACTACCAGCAAATCGACATTTTGTAAGGCATTATATGCATTAATGGAGTTTTATTTTACTAATTAATAGTATAAGTTCACTAATAAACAGTATAACTTCACTAATAAACAGTATAATGTCACCTTTAAACAGTACAGTATAAGTTCACTAATAAACAGTACAACTTAAAAATTTACATTTTAAGTTTGTATAACTTATAACTTTGAGGGCCTAAAGGAGTGGTGGTGATGAAGATGGTGAGGAGAAGAGATGTTGCTGTTTGGAAGGAGAGACCCCTCCCACAAAAACTTCAGCCAACTGCACTTCAGGGGGTCCTTTCTTTCTCTGTTTTCTGTCTCTTATCAACACTGAACCATGCATGAGACTCACCAGGTTTAATTTTCACTAGAAACCTATCCAATGATGTTTCCTTTTGCCTGAGTTTCAAGATGCCTCTAAAGAGGGACATTGGTCATTGAACAAATTAACATTGAGACTTGTTAGAGCTTTGTCAGGGTGCACTTCCACCCATTTTGTGCACATTTCCTTGATTAATGAACTGGGGACATTCTCCCTTACCTCCTCCTCACTTGAAGACAGTTCTTCAGCCACTATCTGTTGCTGCTCCCTCTGAAACTCCTGCAGCTCCTCCATGCTGAGCTCTTCATTATGTTCCTCAACTAACTCCTCCACATCATCAGCACTGACCTCCAGGCCCATGAACTGCCCTAGAGTCACAATTTCCTCCACAATACCTGCAGGCATAGGCTCAGTCTCAAAGCCTTCAAAGTTCTTGTGAGTTACAGCTTCTGGCCACAATTTCTTCCAGGCAGAGTTCAGGGTCCTGTGAGAGACTTCCCCCCAGGCCTTATCAATAAGACTTAGGCAGTGCAGGATATCAAAATGTTTTTTCCAGAATTCTCTCAAGGTCAACTCTGTATCTGAGGTCACTTCAAAGCACCTCTGGAAAAGTGCCTTTGTGTATTTTTTTTTTAAATTATAGATGACCTTCTGGTCCAAGGGCTGGATCAGAGGAGTTGTGTTAGGGGGCGGGAAATTCACAGTAATGAAGATAAACTCTTCCAACAAGCTGTCCTCCAAGCTTGGAGGGTGAGCAGGAGCATTGTCCAAAATGAACAGAGCTTTCAGAGGCAAATCATTCTCCAGTAAATATTTTTTCACAGATCGGCCAAATACTTTTTTGTTCATCCACTCCATGAGGAAATGCCTGGTGACCCAAGCTTTACTATTAGCCCTCCACATCATATGTAACTTGCTTTTTATTACACTATTTTTCTTGAAAACTCACGGGTTTTCACTGTGGTAGCCTACAGAGGCTTAAGTTTTAAATCCCCACTTGCATTCCCAAACAATAACAGAGTTAGCCTGTCCTTCATTGGCTTGTACTGTGGTAATGCCTTTTCCTCTCAAATGATGTATGTTGGGCATTTGTTTCCAGAACAAGCCTGTCTCATCATAATTGAACACTTTTTGGGGAATACAACCATCAGCCTCTACATACTTCTTAAACTCCTGAATAAATTAATAGGCAACTTTTTTATTGGCACTGGCTGCCTCTCCATGTCGCACCACACTATGTATGCCATTTCTCTTTTTAAAGTTTTCAAACCACCCATGACTGGCTTTAAACACTTCACTACTCTCAGCACTCATTCCAGGCTTGTTTTTCAACAGGACAGCATGCAGCACTTCTGCTTATTCACAAATCATGGCCTGTGAAATACTATCATCAGCTAACTGTTTTTCCTTTACAGCAATGAAGATTACCAATCCAACGAACAAAGGATTCACTGCAACCAAAATAATCACAAATCCACAGTAGTTCAGTGTATCCAACAAGGTTTCAGGCATAAAAAGTCAGATTCTCTTGTAGATACACCAGAATAATCACAGGATAAGTGCTTTTCGCAACAATGCTTCATCAGATCCTACTACAAATACCTAATTACTTTTTCCTGTTTTTGTTCTTTGTAGTAGGATCTGATGAAGCATTGTTGCGAAAGTGCTTATCCTGTGATTATTCTTGTGTTTTATTAAAGAAGAGTTTTATCTACAAGAGAATCTGACTTTTTATGCATGAAACCTTGTTGGATACATTGAACTACTGTGGATTTGTTTTTCCTTTACCCAAATCCATAATGTTTCCACTTCCTCTAGTGTCTGTGATTTTTGGTCGCAGCTTTCACTCCTTTAGCATCATCAGCTGCTTTGATGGCCTCTTTATTTTTTACCATGGTGGAGATTGTTGTTCTTGGCGTTCAGTACTATATAGTGAGATCAGACACATGGATACAGCTCTCATATTTCTCTATTATCGCTTTTTTCTGCTCTGTTGTGGTTCTAACTAATTTTCTTTTCTGTTGGCTGTTATCACTAGCCTTCTTAGGACCCATGATTGCATAGTACTGTAATTATTTGCACAAAGAATACCAAGCAAACATAAGAAACACAAGAAAGTATACAGCGGACCTGTTCTAGCAAGCAAGATGAGTACCAAAGAAAGGGCAACTACCAAGATGATTTTTCTCACCAAAATGTGACGAATACTAAATTCAATGAGTTTTGTGGCCTAGGAGTACCAAGGTACCACTGTATACCAAAACAGTGGGGGGCTATCCTTGATAACAACTACATAATGGAGAAAGTTCTTGAATGCTATTATATCCTATTGGGTAGCACAATTCCTCAGTCACAGAGTACCGCTGGTCTAATGATTTCCCTTATAGTATTCCTCATGTCACAGGCATCAGGGCAACTCTGTATGGACTTGTCCTAGAACAACATATACAATATGGGGCTAGAACTCTATATCAGCAGAAAAGGTGAACTATAAAATGTGAAAGGCTTGTCATGGCAGCATTTAATTTCTTTTTCATTTGCAAATGTTCTAGAAATTCCTGGTTGGAAATGTGAGTATTTATTTATCTGTTTGATTGTTTATTTTGCATTTGTTTACTGGGAATGTCTGACTGGGCATGAATCCCATTTTCAGTGGCAGCCCGGGGAGAAAAGCCCCAACATTCATACTTCAATTAATAAATTACATAATATTACAACATGAAGTGGAGTAGCAAATAGTAGAATCAATACACAGGATAAATAAAGTCAGATCAGAAAATCATACAGTGGATATTAAATAGCAATCATGGGATATTGAACAATTAATAGTCATAACCAATGATAAAATGTTAAACATTTTAAACATGGGCAAAAGACTAAGAGAAAGCAAAGAGAGGTTGCAGTTGGGCGGATTAGGAAATGAAGTTAAAGTAAGGAGCTATCGAAGAAGTAACTAGTGCTTTGGCTAATAAGAGAAGGGAGGAGAGGAAAGTGGAAAAAGAAGAGTAAGAGAAATAGACGGGAGAAGGAAGGAGGAAGAAAGAGAGAGAAGATAAAGGAAGAGAAGGATAGAGTAATGGGTAGTGTCAGCCTGGTGTAAGACGTGTACAGAGCCAGGAATTAAGAAGAAATCTCTTTAGAGATTGTTTGACTATGTGACTATGTGGCATTGCTCAAATATCTGTAGGAGTACTGTTCCAGACCTTGGCTACTGAGTAGGAATATAGGCAGTGACTGATTTCTCAGATGAACAAAGAGGGCGATTAGGGAGGTAATGTTTAAGAATAGTGCTGTTTGCTGGGTAGGATGAGGATTTATATACCATTTATGAGCAAGGAGGAGTTGGGTGAACTTGAGGTAGTGAGGTAAGTCAAGCCAGTTTAAATATCTGAGGGTGGAGCAGTGGTGGGAGCTGTATGACTGACTGGTCGGAAATTTAGCTACTTTATTATATATTATAACAAAACTCAAGTTTTGATCTTAGGGAGATCTGAATATTGGTAAAAATGGGAGAGGTATATAATAGTGAAGGAAGGAGATATGTATTGGCTAGAGTAACTCCTGAGAAGTTGGTAAGGGATCTTTTTGATCTATAGACTATGCCCAGTTTTTGGTGTGTTGTTTTTATGCAGTTTTGAATATGAAGATCAAATTCCAGTTGATCATCTATTATAACACCAAATAACTTTGTGTGAGGTACAACTTCAATTTCAGAATTATTCAGAGAGGATATTTTGAAGGTGTCTTTTATGTGTGTTTGGGATTTGGGGAGAAATAAGAGCAGTTTTATTTTATTTGTATTTAGGAAAAGTGATTGTCACTGAGACAGTTTTCAATAGAGATGAAAGACTGCTGAGTGATAGATTGTAACTGGGAAGGACTATTAGAAGGGCAAATGACAGAGGAGCTATCTGCGTACTGTATAAGTGTAGCTTGTTGGTAGGGTGTACATATCTCATCTATAAATATGGTAAAAAGGAAAGGACCAAATATGTAGCTTTGTGGGACACCATATATGAGACAAGATGAGTAAGTAGACAGCCATTTAACTGACTGTAGCCAGTTAGAGAACCAGGTGAATGTTGTACTGGAAAAGCCTAAAGCGGACATTTTTGATAGTAGTTTGGTGTGCGAGACTGCATCAAAAGCTTTACACATATCTAAAAAGAGGAAAGAAACTAAACTGTTATTATCTCTGGCTTTAATGACATTGTCCAAAAAGGCAACGAGTGCGGCTGCTGTGCTATGATCTGGGTGAAAGCTGTGCTGGGCAGAGGTTAACAGATTTTCTTGGAGTTAGGATTGTAAAAGTTATTTATGAATGCATGTTTCTAAGATCTTAGAAAGAAGGGACACAATTGCAATTAGTGGAATTTTCCCCTTTATGAAGAGGAATGATGTAAATGTTTTTTTTTCCCAGGGAAATGGGACATATGACTCACAAATGGATTAACTGATCAAGGCAGATTGGGTAGGCAATAGAGGGGGCAGAAATCCTTAGATATTCATATGGGAGAGTATCTACAGAGGGTGAGCAGGGGTTAAGATTGTGTAACAGTTTTTATAGGAAATAGAGACAGATTTTAAATTAAAATGGCATTGTTAGAGTTTTGACATTTGTCAGGGGTGGTAGGATTCTGTTGGGAGTTTTGGGTGAGGGAGGTTATAAAATCTATAAAGTGGGAGTTAAATTTAGAAGCAGTTTTTAAGGGCGAGATGTTTGGACAAGGGTTATGGGTACTAGGAGTTCCAGAGTGCAATATTTTCTTGATAATGGACTGAAATATTTGGGGATTGTGTTTTTGGTTATCCTGTGGGTTGAAGTAATAACATTTCTTATCAGCAGTATTTTTTTTTCATGTTTCAAGGTTGTATGTAGGTTTGTAGGTGAGCTTGAGATTTGTATTGTTGCCAGTTTCTTCAAGTTTTGTCTCTCTTAAACATTAACTGTCTACTAGAAGGGGATAGCCAATGTGATTGGGTGAATTTAACTCTCTTTTTTCCTATAGGAGCAAGGCTATTCAGGATGTCAAGAAATATTGCATTAAACTTTAGAACAACATTATCCAGTGGTAGGGAATAGAGGACGGACCAATTAATGTTATTAAGGATGTCGTTAAAGATCTCGGAATTGAAGTTTGAGAGGTTACAGCAGTCTTTATAAAGGTGCTGTTTGATATGGTGAGTTGCTAGTCTCTGAACATAGATGGGATGGTGATCACTGAGGGAGTCTGGGAGGGTTTTTGGAGAGTCGTAAAGATTTGGATATGAGACTAGGATCCAGCCCAGAGTAATGCCAGTGCTGGTAGCTTTATTGAAGTGAGTTTGGGAAGTTATGAGTTGTTTGAAACCAGATAGACTGATATTGGTGAAAGGGTAGCCTGATGTGAAAGTTTGCCAGTTAATATTGACATCAGCAAGAATTATTACTTCATGAGAAATGGAACTACATACCCAGTGTAGGATGTCTTCAAGGACTGGGACGTTATTTCCTGGTTGGAATATATCGTGTTCTCAGCAGGGAGGAATTTAGGTAGAGCAATAGAAAAAGGAGAGACAGAGATATGGTTAGAAAACACAATTGCTACACCACCACCACCACCTTTTTTATTTAATCTTTCAAAGCAGATGATAGTACAGCCGGGGGGGGGGGGGTCAGAGTCCTTTATATGTGTTTTGAGCCAAGTTTCTTTAAGAATAATTGGGGAGTAATGAGTGATACAGGAATGAAATTCAGAGATTTTGTTTACTATACTTTCAATATTCATGGATATGACTTTGAAATTTTTAGTAGATGTTGTTACAGTACAAGAGGGAGCAGGTGGAGAACAGAGGCAGTTGGGATCTGGGATTTGGTGGGCATCACCACAAAATATGATTTTGTTACAGTATACATACACTAGTGAGGGTTTAGGTATATTAGTATTACATTTAAATTTTACCTAATATGGGTTAGGAGAAAGGTTAAGAATTTTATATCTGAAAATGAGATGGTTAGCTAAATAAGCTTGAAGCAATAGTAATAGTGAATGCCTGGCAAGTGACATAGGCAGTGTTAGTAAGGGTGGGGAATTGAGAAATAGTCTGATAGGTATCCTATAGCATGTAAGGTATGATAGTAGTCAGAGTAGATGTAGGTATCTATATAGCATGGAAGGTTTGATAGTAGTCAAAGTAGATGTAGGTATCCTATAGCATGTAAGGTATGATAGTCAGAGTAGATGTAGGTATCCTATAGCATGTAAGGAATGATAGTCAGAGTAGAAGTAGGTTTCATATAACATGTAAGGTATGATAGTAGTCAGAGTAGATGTAGGTATCATATAGCAAGTAAGGTGTGATAGTAGAAGGAGTAGATGTAGGTATCATATAGCAAGTAAGGTATGATAGTAGTCAGAGTAGATGTAGGTATCATATAGCATGGAAGGTATGATAGTAGTCAGAGTAGATGTAGGTATCATATAGCATGTAAGGTATGATATTCAGAGTAGATGTATGTATCATATAACATGTAAGGTATGATAGTCAGAGTAGATGTAGGTATCATATAGCACATAAGGTATGATAGTAGTCAGAGTAGATGTAGGTATCATATAGCATGTAAGGTATGATAGTAGTCAGACTAGATGTAGGTATCATATAGCATGTAAGGAATGATAGTAGTCAGAGTAGATGTAGGTATCATATAACATGTAAGGTATGATAGTAGTCAGAGTAGATGTAGGTATCATATAACATGTAAGGTATGATAGTAGTCAGAGTAGATGTAGGTATCATATAACATGTAAGGTATGATAGTAGTCAGAGTAGATGTTGGTATCATATAGCATGTAAGGTATTATAGTAGTAGGAGTAGATGTAGGTATCATATAGCATATAAGGTATGAGAGTAGTCAGAGTAGATGTAGGTATCATATAGCATGTAAGGTATGATAGTAGTCAGCGTAGATGTAGGTATACTATAGCATGTAAGATATGATAGTAGTCTAGATGTAGGAATCATATAGCATGTAAGGTATGATAGTAGTCAGAGTAGATGTAGGTATCATATAACATGTAAGGTATGATAGTAGTCAGAGTAGATGTAGGTATCATATAACATGTAAGGTATGATAGTAGTCAGAGTAGATGTAGGTATCATATAGCATATAAAGTATGATAGTAGTCAGAGTAGATGTAGGTATAATATAACATGTAAGGTATGATAGTAGTCAGAGTAGATGTAGGTATCATATAACATGTAAGGTATGATAGTAGTCAGAGTAGATGTAGGTATCATATAACATGTAAGGTATGATAGTAGTCAGAGTATATATAGGTATCATATAGCATGTAAGGTATGATAGTAGTCAGAGTAGATGTAGGCATCATATACCATGTAATGTATGATAGAAGTCAGAGTAGATGTAGGTATCATATAGCACATAAGGTATGACAGTAGTCAGAGTAGATGGAGGTATCATATAGCATATAAAGTATGATAGTAGTCAGAGTAGATGTAGGTATGATATAGCAAGTAAGGTATGATAGTAGTCAGAGTAGATGTAGGAATCATATAACATGTAAGGTATGATAGTAGTCAGAGTAGATGTAGGTATCATATAGCAAGTAGTGTGTGATAGTAGAAGGAGTAGATGTAGGTGTCATATAGCATGTAAGGTATGATAGTAGTCAGACTAGAGGTAGGTATCATATAGCATGTAAGGAATGATAGTAGTCAGAGTAGATGTAGGTATCATATAGCATGTAAGGTATTATAGTCAGAGTAGATCATATAGCATGTAAGGTATGATAGTAGTCAGAGTAGATGTAGGTATCATATAGCATGTAAGGTATGATATTCAGAGTAGATGTAGGTATCATATAACATGTAAGGTATGATGGCAGTCAGAGCAGATATAGGTATTATATAGCATGTAAGGTATGATAGTAGTTAGAGTAGATGCAGGTATCATATAACATGTAAGATATGGTAGTCAGAGTAGATGTAGGTATCATATAGTATGTAAGGTATGATAAAAGCAAGAGTAGATGAAGGTATCATATAGCACGGAAGGTATGATAGTAGTCAGAGTAGATGTAGGTATCATATAGCATGTAAGGTATGATAGTAGTCAGAGTAGATATAGGTATCATATAGCATGTAAGGTATGATAGTAGTAAGAGTAGATGTAGATATCATATAGCATGTAAGGTATGATAGTATCAGAGTAGATGTAGGTATCACATAGCACGTAAGGTATGATAGTAGTCAGAGTAGATGTAGGTATCATATAGCATGTAAGGTATGATAGTAGTCAGAGTGGATGTAGGTATCATATAGCACATAAGGTATGATAGTATCAGAGTAGATGTAGGTATCATACAGCACGTAAGGTATGATAGTAGTCAGAGAAGATGTAGGTATCATATAGCATGGAAGGTATGATATTAGTCAGAGTAGATGTAGGTATCATATAGCATGTAAGGTATGATAGTAGTCAGAGTAGATATAGGTATCATATAGCATGTAAGGTATGATAGTAGTCAGAGTAGATGTAGATATCATATAGCATGTAAGGTATGATAGTATCAGAGTAGATGTAGGTATCATATAGCACGTAAGGTATGATAGTAGTCAGAGTAGATGTAGGTGTCATATAGCATGTAAGGTATGATAGTAGTCAGATTAGATGTAGGTATCATATAGCATGTAAGGTATGATAGTAGTCAGAGTAGATGTAGGTATCTTACAGCATGTAAGGTATGATAGTAGTCAGAGTAGATGTAGGTATCATATAGCATATAAAGTATGATAATCAGAGTAGATATAGGTATCATATAGCATGTAAGGTGTGATAGTAGTCAGAGTAGATGTAGGTATCATATAACATGTAAGGTATGATAGTAGTCTGAGTAGATGTAGGTGTCATATAGCATGTAAGGTATGATAGTAGTCAGAGTACATGTAGGTAACATATACCATGCAAGGTATGATAGTAGTGAGAGTAGATGTAGGTATCATATAGCAGGTAAGGTATGATAGTAGTCAGACTAGATGTAGGTATCATATAGCATGTAAGGTATGATTGTAGTCAGAGTAGATCTAGGTATCATATAACATGTAAGGTATGATAGTAGTCAGAGTAGATGTAGGTATCATATAGCAAGTAAGGTATGATTGTAGTCAGATTAGATGTAGGTATCATATAGCATGTAAGGTATGATAGTAGTCAGAGTAGATGTAGGTATCATATAGCATGTAAGGTATGATAGTATCAGAGTAGATGTAGGTATCATATAGCACGTAAGGTATGATAGTAGTCAGAGTAGATGTAGGTGTCATATAGCATGTAAGGTATGATAGTAGTCAGATTAGATGTAGGTATCATATAGCATGTAAGGTATGATAGTAGTCAGAGTAGATGTAGGTATCTTACAGCATGTAAGGTATGATAGTAGTCAGAGTAGATGTAGGTATCATATAGCATATAAAGTATGATAGTCAGAGTAGATATAGGTATCATATAGCATGTAAGGTGTGATAGTAGTCAGAGTAGATGTAGGTATCATATAACATGTAAGGTATGATAGTAGTCTGAGTAGATGTAGGTGTCATATAGCATGTAAGGTATGATAGTAGTCAGAGTACATGTAGGTAACATATACCATGCAAGGTATGATAGTAGTCAGAGTAGATGTAGGTATCATATAGCATGTAAGGTATGATAGTAGTCAGACTAGATGTAGGTATCATATAGCATGTAAGGTATGATTGTAGTCAGAGTAGATCTAGGTATCATATAACATGTAAGGTATGATAGTAGTCAGAGTAGATGTAGATATCATATAACATGTAAGGTATGATAGTAGTCAGAGTAGATGTAGGTATCATATAGCAAGTAAGGTATGATTGTAGTCAGATTAGATGTAGGTATCATATAGCATGTAAGGTATGATTGTAGTCAGAGTAGATGTAGGTATCATATAGCATGTAAGGTATGATAGTAGTCAGAGTAGATATAGGTTTCATATAGCATGTAAGGTGTGATAGTAGTCAGAGTAGATGTAGGTATCATATAGCATGTAAGGTATGATAGTAGTCAGAGTAGATATAGGTTTCATATAGCATGTAAGGTGTGATAGTAGTCAAAGTAGATGTGTGGATAGAAAGATGAGGAACATATTTGTTGTGTATTAGAAACAAGACTCTTGAAGACAATGATGGAGAAGAAATTGGATATTTATATATAACTACATTATAGAAGGAAATAAAATGAATACAAAGAATTTAAAAAGAGTTAAAAAATAAGAATTAAAAAATAATTAGGCAGGAATTTAAATAGGTGGGTAGAATATGGGAAGCTAAGAACGTGAAGCAGAGAGTAGGCTAATAGAAGAAGAAAGAGGAGAGTTGTAGAGATATAACATATATAAAGAAGAACAAAAAGGTAAAGAGAAGGAGTGTAATAGTAGGCAATAATGAGTGTGATCAGGAGATGGAGGATGAGGAGTACTTGGACGAGAGATAGAACTAGATACTGTAGGTGGAGCCTCAAGGGTGGACATATGGGTAGTAAGATTTAAGTAGTGGCTTTTACTGACAGATGAGGGATAGCAGAATTATAGGATGCTTGGATAGGAAGAGGAGGAGTTATGCACAAAATAGAAGGGTTTTGTGTAGGTATAAAACTAGGGATAGTGGGGATGGTGAGATTTGGGGGTAGGGAAGTGGAGTGATCCCAAGTGAAGTGATACACCAGCTGAAATGGCAAAGAAGTATGGAGGGGGAGAAAAACATATTTGTAAACTTAGAGGTTAGTAATGTAAGATGCCTTATGTGGTAGGAAGAGTAAAACTGTAATGTCACTAGAAAAGTTTTTAGGAGAAAGAGCAAGGTAACAAATAATACAGAAGGTGCAATGTTACAGAATCTTAGTAATTATAGTAACAGAAAGAGTTTCATAGCAGGGGCTTAATCAGGTGCAGGCGTTGTTAGTAAAAAAAAGCCTGCCTAAAGGGATACTAAGTACTGCAGTTTATTTTTATGTTTCAGTAAGGCAAATGTCACTATTTACACGTTACAGGCCGTGAATGCATAGGAAGCTATAGGGGAAGACAGACAGATTTATACTGCAGCAAACAAGTAAGGTAAAGTGTAGTAAGGTAAGTAAAGTGGGGGAGTACTTTTTTAGTGAGATATAACATAGAACAGACAAGAAGGGTAAGAGCTCAAGAGAAGGCCACATCTTCCATTATAAAAGAAATTACTAGGAAACTTGTTAATTCTTGTGGTAGTGTATGTTCTATACAGAACACTCTGCCCTATTTATTACAGAGGAATAAGATAGCTATGTTAGACATGACAGTAAATAACGTACATTATTAATATGCCTCTCTGTTGTGGTCCTTATTAGGGTAAACTTCGATCTTGGATGTGTTTGCTGGACAATCATAATTTGATTGATGCCAGTTTAGTGGTTATAGTTGAGGGAAATAGATAGTCAAAGTAAGACAGAGAGTGTTTGGCTAAAAATAAAAATAAACAGAAGAAAAATACAAATTAGATAAAGGCAAGGGTGATAAGAGAGTAAAACTAAGTTACAGTTGCTATACAATTAGTTGAGGAACAAAGGATAAAAAGGCATTAACAGTCTGTATTAAGTGACTCAGAACTCTGAAATACCATCTGCAGGACTTAAAGCACAACTGCCAGATGGCAAACTCAGAGGTTGTTTGGCATTAAAAACTCACAAAATGGTTAATACTTATCAACTCATTTAACACTTGCATATTGTTAAGAATACATTAATGATTATAAAAAAATAGACCAATAACTGTCTAGATGCAAGTCTATGAGAAGTTTACATAAACTGTTATATGCAACTGTGGCAGGTCAAGCAGCCACTTTAAATAGTACTGATGCCTGCACAGTACTCCTAACAGAGCTTAATATTTTGAGCTAGTTACAAAAAATTATAAAGGACACAGTTATGCTGGGTATCAGGTAAAAAGAGGATCATTGGAATTCATTAAATTGCCACATAATCAGTCAGAGAATGAGTATATATGAAGCAGAACAATACAGCCAAGCAGGCTTTCATTGTAGAAATGAAAGGTATAGTCTCATACCTAAATATTCAGATAGCAGAGATGTCAACGTTAGCAAGAATGTAGAGTAGTTATCCCTGTATATTCAGTACAAGATTACCAATTAGATTAACAAGCAACATTGTCTTAATTACATGAAAATAACAAAGTATTTTAGCAGAAAGAGTTTCAAAACAGGAGGTTAACTAGGCGCAGCTGTAGTTAGTAGAAATGCGTGCCTAAAGAGATAGTAAGTACTGCAGTTTATTATTTTTGTTATGTTTCAGTAAGGGAAAGGTCACTATTTACATATTACAGACAGTGAATGAGTGGAAGTTATAGGGGAGGACAAACAGACAGATTTATACTGCAGCAAAGAACACGTAAGGTAAAGTATGATAAGGTAGGTAAAGTGGGGAGGACTTTTGTAGTGGGTATATAGAGTAGAATAGACAAGAAGGATGGGAGCTCAAGAGAAGGCCACGTCTTCCAGTATAAAGAAAATTACCAGGGAACTTGTTAGTTCAGTGGGAGTGTATGTTCTCTACAGAAGACCCTGCCCTATTTGTTACAGAAGAATAGGATAGCTATGTTAGACATGACAGCATACATTATTAATATGCCTCTCTTTTGTGGTCCTCATTAGGATAAACCTTAGACTTGGATGTTATATGCTGGACAATGATGGTTTGATTGATGCCAGTTCAGTGTTATAATTGAGGGAAAGAGAAAGTGAAAGTAAGACGGGGGGGTTTGGCTGCACTGTATTACCAGTGTTCTCAGACAAATCCTGTAGGACCTCATTGCCTTGAATACCTTGATTGTTCGGACCTTTTTTCTGACTCGTTGTTCTTTGAAGATTTCACTCCGGTTTAGCTGTAATATTCAGCAGCTGCCTGTTGCGATTATATTACATTGTGATGCTTCAGCAGTCTTCTGCCAAGATGATTATCTATGTTTGAAATGACCCTTCAATAATCCGCCACGTACCCATGCAACAAAACACACTCATTATCCCTGATAAATTAGTAGTAATATTAGATAAGCTCAACTACTTAACTGTGCCTTACCTGCATTTTACTCTGGATAAAAGTCTTGTACGGACCTATGTGACTACTATTTAACATTATATCATCTTAGTTTAATTATATTTTTTTCTTTTTTACCTTGTGTTGTAACGTGATTGAAAAGATTTGCTAAGACCAGACACAAACTATGTAGAACAAGTGAGAGACACAGTCTGAGGCAGATTGTTTAGCAGAGAACTGAAAATCATGACACATTCATGGGCAGGCTATGAAAAACATATGCTGCAGACTAGTTTACTGATAGAAACAAAAGTATGGTTAGGCTAATGCATCAGAGATTGTGCAAATGTTACAATATACAAGCACTGCTGACACACTAGACATACAACCGACAAAGAATTACAAGAAATAAGAATGAGATGACCATATACGATCCCCCAATACCAGCTATTAAAAAGTAGAAGAGAGAAATTCAGATTATTTGATCACGAATGACAAAAGTAGCTTTCATGATCTGAACCACTTACCTACACTGACTGCAATGTTTTCTTTACTAACAGATAAATAAATAATAAAAATGTCAACATTTTAAAAAGTAAATGCAAACAGAAAGACACACAGTCTGAAACAATGGCAGCAGAACAGTTATAATGATTTTTCTTTTCCTTTCTTATTTTGTTGGTTTTACATATTTTGTGCTGAAACTTTTTTCCGTTTATTTCTCTTTTAGGTTCATAGGTTCATAGGTAGGTACTAGGCTATCTAGCCAAAGGCATTTATAAGCCTAGCCAGAATTTGTTGGCTTTTGCCACCCCCTTAGATTAGTTCTCTGTGCCTCTGTCCAGCAGATCCATTGAAGTGATCCCCGGGGTAAACTTTCTGTTTCCCATCCACTCGTCAAGGTTTCTCTTGAAGCGTGTTAGTGAGGAGCTCTGCCTAATGTTGATTGGAATCTTGTTCCAGAGCATGGGAAGTCTCTGGGACAGGAATCTATCCCTCCAGCACTTCCTATTTATTGTTGTGGTGAAGTTTAGATCCCTAGAGCATGTGGCTCGAGGGGATATGGTTTTCTTTAGGTGGAGCATGTCCATCACTTCTGGGTTGGACATGGCCTTGTATGTCAGGCAGAGATCACCTCTGAGTAAGCGGTATGCAACTGAGTACAGTTGGAGTTTCTTCAGTCAGGCTGCATAGGGCATCTGTTTGAGGCCAGTGATCCTCTTGGTGAGGTACTTCTGTGGACTTTCCAGCTGTTGCAGGTATCTTGTAAGGTACATCCCAAATGGGGCATTGTACTCTATGATGGGTCTGAAGAGTGATGCGTAGAGGGGCACAATGACTTCTTTTGATCTGGATACAAATCCTTTTGTGATTAGGTGGGCCATATAGAAGGATTTTTTAACCACTTTGGCAATGTGATTATTGAAGGAGAGATTACTATCTACATGGGTCCCCAGATCCCTTATTAAGTCTTTCGTATTTAGGGGGGTACCACCTATGTGGTAATTTGTGGGTACTTTGTTTTTTCCAAAGGGGATGACTATGCACCTTTTGGCATTTAGCTTGAGGCCATGGTTTTGACATCAGGTATCTGTCTCAGTGAGACCCTTTTGGAGGATGTCTGTGTCAGCCAGAGAGTCAATTATAGCCCCAGGTTTGCATTCGTTTGCGAACTTGGTCAGCCATAGTCCCCCTGTGCTTGCCTCTACCTCTGAGAAGTATATGCCAAACAGGAGGGTTCCTAGGACTGAGCCCTGGGGAAGGCCACTTGTATCCAGTTTAGAGTCAGACCTAGCTCTCACAACTTTTACCATGTGGGTTCTGTCCATGAGCCAGTTGGCAACCCATCTCGTGATGTAGGGGTTTATATTCAGGCTGGTGAGCTTGTCTATAATACCAGAATGGGGAATGGTGTTGAAGGTCTTTGTGAGGTCTAGGTAGGCTGTGTGGACCACCTTCCCTCATCTATAGCCTTGGTAACTGTCTCAAAGAAGTCCACCAGGTTTAGTAGGTATGATCTGCCCTTAACAAAGCCGAACTGGGTAGGGTCCAGTGTTTGGAGGTTCAGAATGTCTCTATTAATGAGATCCATGATGATGCACTCCATAGCCTTGCAGATCAAGCTAGTCAGGCTAATAGAGCAATAGTTCCTGGTGTCTGTTGTGGCTCCTCCTTTATGGAATGACATAACCATTGCTGTGCACCACTCTATGGGTATGTAGCCAGTGGAGAGGCTGAGTTTGAACAGTGTGTTAAGGTGAGGGGTTATTTGTCTTTGAGGTTGTGTAGGACGCAGGCTGGAACACCATCCAGTCCCATTGATGCTGTGTTTTTGGCTTTGGAGAGGGCTGTTTTAACCTGAGTGTCTGTGATTTCAGGGGCACTACATTCTTCTGGTATGGTTATGGGCCCTTTTGGGGATGAGAAAGGGGTGAAGTTTGCACTGAACCTGTCTTCCAGGATATTGGCGATATCGTTCGGTTCAGTGTATTTTTTGCCATTCTGCACTAACTCCGAGCAGATCTGAGAATTGCCACTTAGATTCTTGACATAGCTAAAGAATGCCTTGTGGCTATCTTTGGAGTCCTTGGCAATTTTTCTTTCAAAGCTCGCCTTGGATGATTTTATGAGGGATCATAGTTTCTTGCTAATACTGATCAGGAATGCCTTCCCTTCTTGGGATTTTACTCTTTTCTGTATTAGTTTCCTCCTTCTACTGTATAGCTTGTTTATGGCAGGGCTTCCACCAGACTGGTTTTCTTTTCTTGGAGGAGTGAGTCTTGGTTTTGCCTGGGATAGAATGATCCATGTATTCTTGTAGGTGCCCATAGAGTGCATTAGTAAAGGATTTTGCAGTTTGGGCAGCATTATCCTTTAGCATGGGGGATTTGAAATTTTCCACCTCTGTCTTAAGCAACGTGAAGTTTGCTTTTGAAAAGTTTTTCACAGTGGTTTCTTTGACTGGGGGGTGGGGGGGGGATGTGGATATCCAGAATGATTAGTTTATGGTCAGATCTAACCAGTAAGAGGTTGACCTCTGGTGTGGAACACTGGTCTCCCATGTTGGTGATGACCAGGTCCAATATGTTGCCACCTCTGGTGGGAGTATTGACCAGTTGATCCAGGGCATTTGAGTTTATAAATTCTAGGAAATGTTGGGCAAGGGAGTTAGTATTTGAGTAATTCTCCCAGTTAATGTTTGGGTAATTGAAATCACCTAATATCAGGGTGTTTGATAGGGCCTTTATGTTTCCCAGTGTTTCCAGAAATGCAGAATGGGGGTCCTGGGACATGGTGGGTGATCTGTAGCAAGCTAAAATTTGAATTACATTTCTGCCCGTTGTTAGTTGCATGTGGATGATCTCTGAAGCAGCGTGCTGTGCCACTAACCTGGAGGTGTAGGCATCCTTGATGAATATGGATACACCCCCACCTTTTGTATTTCGGTCCAGGTTTTGTGGTCAAAATGTATGGTATGAGTTGTAGCCTGGTAGTGCTGGGGTGGTCTCTGGAGCCTTAAACCATAAACCTTCCGGAATAGAATAAATAATATTTTACTATATTTCTATCTATAATAATAATAGTACCTTCTGGAGCCTTAAACTTTATATCGATTTTCTCTGTACTGAGGAGTGCCTCGAGTACGTGCATTTTGAGGTTTAGACTTTTGTCATTGAGTAGCATTACCCTCAGTTTTTTGTTACTTGTGCTATTTATGGTGGTGGATTTGTCTTTTGAGCCTTGCCTAAAAAAGGCACTACAGGGGTGGCAAGAGCCTTGGCCAGTATTCCAAGGCCTAAGGGTGACAGGTGCAAGCCGTCTCTAGTGAAGCATTGTGGCTTGTCGAGCATGTCATCCCAGGCTGACATACACTGGATCCCCTTTGAATAATACCAGAAGCTTAGCCAATTGTTGAAATTAATATTTTTTTCTTTATACAGTGGTATCATTCTTGGTGAGGGCAGGATGCTACTCAGGGTCAGGGTCCTACTGGCCTGGGCTACGTGATCAGAGAGTTCTTCCATGTCTCTTTTCATGTAGTCCAGGGAGGTACAGCTCAGATCATTCACACCAGCATGGACAAGGACAGAGTTGTATTTGTAGTTGTTCTGGAGTGACCTGAGTGCTTGTGTTATGTGGCGTATCCTGGCACCCGACAGGCAGCTAACAGTAACCTTCGCCTTGTTCAGCCCAGTGAGTGGGACGTCAGTGTACCTGACTATAGAGTCACCTATTACTAGTGTGTTGGGTAGGTTATTTTGCCTTAAGGACTGTGACTGCATTGCACACTGGTTTTGTGAAGTATGTCTTTCATGGTTTGTTTTGGGGGGGTGGAGGTTGCTTGGATGTCTGCTTTGGAGGTCCCTGTTGTTTTTGTAGATTTTTATTTAGAGCCTCCGAGTATGTTTTTGTGTATTTATGTGTGTTTTTGCCGGTGCTGGTTTCGTACATCTATGTGAGACTGGTGGTGTGATGCACGTATTACCCTTCTCCTCTTGACTGTCTAGTTTAGTCTTGGGTTGGGAGAGCGTAGCCTCCAGTTTGGCTGTATAACTGCATCGCTCACATGTATTAGTGTTTGGTGGTAGGAGGAGAGGGTTGTCTGTCTACATGAGGCAGTTGTAACATTGCCTGAAAATGCCAGATTGCCAGATTCACCAGTTGGACCGGAGAGTACACCTGAAACTGCTCTTTGGACATGCCTGGATAAGTACAGTGAGCTGTTTTACTGATTGGCTAGTAAGGTCGAATAGAGAGCCTTGTCTTTCGCTACAGTATAGGGGGGTCTAGGGCTAAGGTTTATTAGTGCTTGCTATGAGTTTTGAGCAAGTGCCAGGCTGAGAAATGAATGGTTTGAGTGCTTAAGTTGAAAGTTTGTCTAGTTCCAAGGGAAAAAGTGAAGAGTACACTTTGTGGAGCCGGAAATAGTTATACCCTTGCTAACCGGTGCTGCCCGGCGCGTAAAACCTCGCTAATGCGGGTTTTATAGCAGGGAAATGAAAGAGGTAGAAATTAGCCCAAAATGGCCAATAAACTACTAATTTCTGGGTGAAACCACTCCTTCAGGGACAGATAGGATGCTTAACGCTCCCCTCTCTCACAGGTGAACAGAGAAACTTCCTTCTAAGGTATGGGCAAACACAGAAACTTGTAACACAACCCTGAATTCAGCACTAACCTAAAAACTGAACTATACTAACTTAGAAAGGAGGGAAAACAAGTATATATATATATATATATATATATATATATATATATTTTTTTTTTTTTTTTAGTAAATAAAGCAGATACAATCAAAAAATACTTTAAATGCACAGAAATGGCTATCACACTTGAGTGTGCAGCCTACAACAGTTACACAGGTAATTTAAGCACAAAAATGACTTTGTTAAAATGCAGGCAGTAAAATAAGTACAATATGTAGCTGAAACAAGCTTTTTAAATCACAAAAACTGTAAAAAAAAATCCATGTTTTAGGCGGAATTAGCTAACGGCAGCAAGAAAATGTTGTCTCTCTGCTGCTGTCGAATTCTTCAGGTCACCAGGCAGGAGCTTGCTGAGCTGTATACTAGCACAAAAACCTCGCAAATGCAGGTTTTATAGCAGGGAAATGAAAGAGATAGAAATTAACCCAAAATGGCCAATAAAAAATAATACTTAATCACGCCAAAGTTTTACTGATTTTATCTACTGATTGAAGATTTTTTTTTTATTTTATTCCCTTGTTTACTCTTTCTCTCGTTTTAATTTTAGTTCCTCTTTTTACCTTTTCTTTGTTGGAGTGACAATTGTATTAGAGCAGTCATCAGGAAACCAAGCTAGTAAATGAGAACCTTTGCCTAAAGTGAACTAAAACATCCTACCTTTACTTGTGGCGTCATATGAACTACCAGAAGACAATGCTAGGTAAAAGTATTGAGGGGAATTCCAGGCAAATGTTAAAGGCACATGCCCTTACACAGGATCAGTCTTCACCCCCCCCCCCCCATTGCGTTAAACAAATTGAGAACTCTGGAAACTTTAAAACAAAGGGAAGAGAACTTACTATTATTAAAGGGGAGGAAATCATTTTTTGGTGGGGGCATGCCCTGGAACAGATTGCATTAGGTCAGTTCACTTTCTAATGTGAAACACGTTGCCGCTGTTTACACACCAGGTGTAACTATTGTGCATCTAGTTCTATAGGGAACTGGCATATTTTGAGGACATGATAATGAAACCCATTTTGCTATAGCTTGCAAACTTGGTAAATTATATATTTTTTGTCAATCTGTATATCTGAAAAGAAAGGAACGATAGAGCAGCTCTTAGCGTCATTACCCCACAGCCCCTGATTCTCCAGCTGGAGCACCTGCTATGCACAGTGTGCGTATCCCATCTGTATTCATGTGTGTAGTAACTATGTGCTTCATATCCTGTCTGTAGTCATGTGTGCATTAACCATGTGCTCCATATCCTGTCTGTATTCATGTGTGCATTAACTATGTGCTCCATATCCTGTCTGCATTCATTTGTGCTTAACCATGTGCTCCATATTCTGTCTGTATTCATGTGTGTATTAATCATGTGCTCCATATCTTGTCTGTATTCATGTGTGCATTAACCATGTGTTCCATAGCCTGTCTGTATTCATTTATGCTTTAACCATGTGCTCCATATCCTGTCTGTATTCATGTGTGCATTAACCATGTGCTCCATATCCTGTCTGTATTAATGTGTGCATTAACCATGTGCTCCATATCCTGTCTGTATTCATGTGTGCATTAACCATGTGCTCCAGTTTCTTCCATATGACAAATGCATACCAACAGGTGAACTGATGAGCTTATAAATTGCCTGTGTGTGTGTGTGTGTGTGTGTGTGTGTGTGTGTGTGTGTGTGTGTGTGTGTGTGTGTGTGTGTGTGTGTGTGTTTGTGTGTGTGTGCGTGTGTGTGCATTTGTGTGCAGGCATTTGTGTGGGTGAGTCTGTCTGCCTGTCTGTGGTGTGTGATTTAGTGTGCGCATCCTATAAGGGAGTGATAGCCACTCCAGAATTAGTTACTCTACAATGCACCTACTGAATATCAGATTAGACTCTCTCTCTCCTGCAACGTTGAACAGGACAAGGCAAGTACTGGAAAATGTATGAATGGATGAGTGGGGCAAGAGTGAAACCTGTAGTGCCTCACTTGCAGTTTTTGTAGAATCACACAGCTGGCTATCAAGTCCAACCAGGCACATCTTACATGATAGCCCTTTCTCAGTCCAATGAGTCATATCTCCATCTGCTTTGATCTTTGTGAGCTTGTTTATGCTTTGTGCAGGAGAATAAGTGCAAAAGGTGGGGTAAACTGCAGATGTGCAGCATGTTTGGTTGAGAGTGAGTGTGAAAGGTTTGTTAAACTGCAGGTGTGCAGCAAGTTTGGTTGAGAATGAGTATGAAAGGTTTGTTAAACTGCAGATGTGCAGCATGTTTGGTTGAGAGTGAGTGTGAAAGGTTTGTTAAACTGCAGGTGTGCAGCATGTTTGGTTGAGAATGAGTATGAAAGGTTTGTTAAACTGCAGATGTGCAGCATGTCTGGTTGAGAGTGAATGTGAAAGGTTTGTTAAACTGCAGGTGTGCAGCATGTTTGCTTGAGAGTAAGTGTGAAAGGTTTGTTAAACTGCAGGTGTGCAGCATGTTTGGTTGAGAATGAGTATGAAAGGTTTGTTAAGCTGCAGATGTGCAGCATGTTTGGTTGAGAGTGAGTGTGAAAGGTTTGTTAAACTGCAGGTGTGCAGCATGTTTGCTTGAGAGTGAGTGTGAAAGGTTTGTTAAACTGCAGGTGTGCAGCATGTTTGGTTGAGAGTGAGTGTGAAAGGTTTGTTAAACTGCAGATGTGCAGCAAGTTTGGTTGAGAATGAGTATGAAAGGTTTGTTAAACTGCAGATGTGCAGCATGTTTGGTTGAGAGTGAGTGTGAACGGTTTGTTAAACTGCAGGTGTGCAGCATGTTTGGTTGAGAATGAGTATGAAAGGTTTGTTAAACTGCAGATGTGCAGCATGTCTGGTTGAGAGTGAATGTGAAAGGTTTGTTAAACTGCAGGTGTGCAGCATGTTTGGTTGAGAGTGAGTGTGAAATGTTTGTTAAACTGCAGATGTGCAGCAAGTTTGGTTGAGAATGAGTATGAAAGGTTGGGTAAACTTCAGGTATTCAGCATGTTTGGTAATTTCTTCATCTATTACTGTGGTAACTCCTTTAAAAAGTGATACAGTTCAAAAGGGAGGACCTGTAGTTCACCAAGCCACACTAGTTCATATCACAAAGTAATGGCTCCACATTGTGGTCCTATATCTAGTTCACAAAGACCCTCTCAATTAGTTTTCAGATAGCACGGGTAAGGCTATTAGATCTATACTTATCAATGCCCATTCCTAAGCCTCCTTTGTAAATTGGCACAACTACCACTTCATGTCACAGGTGATGAAGAGTACCTGTAGAGACAAACACCTTTATTGTGATGTCTAGGCATTAACCCAGCTTATACCTTATCGTGCAGTGTAAACTGATGTAGATTCTACAGGGTGCACAGAGCCTGTATTTGTGATTTTGTGTTTCGCTGTCTTAATAAAGTCAAGAGGTATGTATATTGCTTTATCACCCAGATCTCAGATGTTGTTCTCTTCAATTCTGGATTCTAGGATTAGCTTTTAGGGAGCCTCAGCCTGTTGACTTGATTTAGTTAATTGTTTTTGTAATAAAGCTGCCTTCATGGCACATAATGTGAAGCCTTGCATGCAGCCCACATAAATTTGATTGATTAATTACCTGGACACTGGAGGAGCGGACCAGGAGGGGATGCAACAAGCAGTTAATGCTACCTGATCCATCTGTGAACAGGGAATTCAGCTCAAATGAAATGCACTGCTAACTCATGAGAGATGCTTGGAAGATAGTGCAGTCTGTCCTAAGAGCTGTGGGTGGCCATACCAACCAAACAGTGCTGGTTCTGTAGCTGCTATCTGTGTCTGTGCACTGGAATGTGCACACATTAAGTCAGTGATGACTTCCTATGCAACCATCATAATGCTGTGTGAGACTGAATTATGAGATAAAGCAAAAAAAAAAGAATTCTGATGGCTGATGGCATTTAATGATGCCTATTTGTCAAGCAGGAAGGTCATATGACACACAGTCCCTTTTTAGGTTTAACATCTGGTTAATTGATTGGCTTAAAGTCACAGAGTAGGCAAATGAGGTCTGAGGGAATGAAACACTGTACTTTGGGGAGTACAGCTCATAATCTTAAATTCTGATCCAAGTACAAAGCACACTTTTGAATGGGCTGATAAGATGTGCTGATTTATACCCTCTTACGGCTTACTATAAAAATAAAATGTACAGTAATATTGCATAAATAACAGGGGCATTACCCCAGCATAAATTATAGAAGGTGAAGAGACTTGTATTGTCAAGAGATCTTTGTTTGTTCTGCCATGAGATCTTATGGGCATACATCTCAACTGTCCAGATTTTCACAGAATGTACAGATTTTTACCTAATATTTTTGGTCTGCTCCTCATAAAATTTGTGTTTTTCTGGCAAATCACTGGGATGATCCGATGACGGAAGTCACCAAATAATGACATACATTTGAGTTTCAGATTTCAAATACCTCAGAAAAATGTATGTTGACATATACCCTGTTACATCAGCAATTTTCTAAGTTTATAAGAGTAATATTTAAAACTTGTTCCTATTTTTGGGCCTTTGTTCCCCTAATTTTGTCAAGCTTTGTCCAGATTTCTTGCACTAAAAGGTTGAGAGGTATCCTTGTGGGGTATTCAGAAACAGCACTTTGTAAAGTGCTACTTGACATGATCAGAAACATTTTAAATCTTTCTTAGTTTCATAGAATAGGGATAGTGTGGCTAAATAGGCATCTAAAATAAGTGTTTCTCTACTCACATTCCTTTTAAATGCATAGACAGCCCCATTCCATACAGCTAAAAAGGATTTAAAAATAGTACATCATGTGAAACAGAGCTTCACTAAGTGTTAACTGTTAGTACATACTGTGTCCTTGTTTAAATATTCAACTAACATCCCATCGTTTAGACCAAAGTGGATAGGAGGATGAGGAGGTGTTTCTATTTTTGTACATAAGGCTCCAAATACAATAGTATTGGATACTTTCCTTGACTAAGAATAAGTCCCCTTACTAATATAAAAGGAACTTATTTCCATTTACTAGGTTATTATTGTAACCTGTTTGTTTGTACTTGAGAATAAACATAAGTTCTCATACAAACTAGCGAACTTCAATATGTATTTATTTATTTCATTTGTTTACCGGGAGATGTCTGACTGGGCCAGAGGCCCTTTTTCAGCGGAGGCCCAGGGAGAAAAGCTCCAGACATACAAATAGACAGAACTGAACAATTAAGCTGAACACACAATAATTAGATTAACATTGTACAAAGCAAAGAAAAGCAAGAAGCAAACAGAAATGTAATTAAGTACATGACAATAATTACATAAATTAACAAAAGTTAAACAGCAATGCTTTCATTATGCGTGATTTTAGCTTTTGACTAGGATAACTGTTGTACTGACAAAGAGGAAGACAAAACATTTTTTCATTTTGTTTTATTACTATTAATTACCTTGTGCAATTAGCTGAAATCACATTAAGGGCAACACTATTTTCTTTTTAGCCTGTAAATGTTTTATTGCTTTTGACATTTAAAATGACATTAGGAAACACATAAGAAATCCATCAGAAAATACAACTTAAACAGGCTTTTGTAAAACCATCCTACAAATATATACCATTATGAGATGATTGACTAAGATTTGAAAGCACTGCAGAGGCAATAGTATTTTAAATATTATATCCATTACCACCATCTGTTATACTGCCACAGTTATCCCATCACTTGCTAGATCTAACCATTGTACCATAAGATTCTTTATAAATGCCTCAGTGTTTGTCTGCTGGTTTGCTTAAAGGATTAAGGAGTTGGTAACGAGCTGTTTCCTGGGGTGCAAGGTTTGATTCCTTCCCCTTCTATTACCCGACTCTTAGTAAATAACTTATTCAGGTGCAGAGCCTGAAAAAGGAAAAAGGTCCGTGGAGATCAGTCCTGTATCCCAGAAAGCAAACGCAAGTAAATATTGTTCGATTTGTGCAGGTATCCCAAGATTAATAGGAGATCTGTCTAACAATGCCCCTAGTACAGCTGAAAGTTTCTGTATTCCATCCTAAATTATAGCTTCTCCAGGTACGTCCAAATAAGAGGCACGTGAGAGAGAATTCTTTAGCTCTGTTAGACTATCTAGTTTACAAATGGAATGAATAAAATAAATAAATAAGACAGTCACAGAAACTACTTTGGTGGAAACTTTTGTATAACAGAAAAAATACCAGTGCTTCCTAAAAACTTATCTCACATTGTGAAACAAATGCAGGCCATATAAACTGCAGAAACATTTTTTTTTTTAAATACTTTACCCCTGCTGGCTGCCAGTCATCTACCTGCCCCTTTCCTGACCAGTCCATTTGATCCTGTTTCAATGATGGATCATCACTCACTGCTTTTCTTTTCTTTCTTCTTTTTTTCTGTCTTCTGCGCCTACAACTGATATAGCTCTATCCACTAGCACGCTACTGCCCAATAGTACCCCACCCCCACAGCAAGAACTGTCCATGTTGTGGCCAGATAGCCATATAAAGTGTTTCCATTTTGTGGCCAAATAAACCACCCCTATCCACACAGTAGCTGGCACACGCACACACACACACACACACACACGCACACACGCACACACAAACACACACACACACGCACACATGCACACACACACACACACACACACACACACACACACACACACACACACACACACACACACACACACGCACACACAAACATACTATGAAGGGTGCTATGAAAAAGCAGCTTGGCAATGTGAAAGACGTCCCTGACTTACAGTGCTGCATGCCATGTGCTCCTCACTTTAGTAGGGATCAGCATTACTGTAGATTAGGCTGTGTCCTTCTTGTCAGGATGTCCGAGATGGTATTAGATTAGGCTGTGTCCTTCTAGTCAGGATGTCCGAGATGGTATTAGCCTCTAAGTGCCATACTTCCTCAACTGGCCCTCTACCAATCAATTAAAGATCATCTGGGTCATAGAGAGGGTTTTGTCTCTCTATGCCACAGAGCCAAGCTTAGTAAATGTTTTTATTTCAACTGCATCATTAATAGCATAGACTGATCACTAAGTGTAGAAGAGTTATACAGGTGAGGAGACCAAGGAACTTTACTTCAGTGACAGGTATTAAGGTGGAAGGCATTGCCAGAAGCAAAAGAAACCAACACTAAGTGGGCTCATAGCATGTATTAAAGTAGAAAGGGGCAGGGTTTAAGAAGATGGAATGAAACCTGCACCCACAACCTGAATACAGAGTTTAAAGATGTACCAGCAGATACATTTTATTTATTTATTTATTGCAGTTTTTTAACTGGGAAAGTCCATTGGGCCTAAAAGAACCAATTTTCAAGATATTTACAATAATAACTAATTAATGTTCAAGCTGTATAATTCATATGCAAGTACTACATCATATATGGAGACAATAGAAATAAATACATCCAATGGCTGAGTCTGAGTAAAAAAAGGTTAAAGAGAGGTGTAAGGTTTCAGAATGGGTGAGAGCAGGAGCATTCCCAGAGAGAAGACAGATGAGAGTGGAGGAAGGGAGATTCTCGGTAGTTCTAATGTGTGGGGGAAGTGAGTTCCATAATCTAGCCAGGGAGATGGACAGTAGGAGTTGCCTGGGGAACGTAAAGGCGTGTGAAGTTCAAGGAGAATTTGATTTGTGGATCGTAGTGTTCTATGAGGCTGCCGGATTTTTAAGGTAGAGGAGAGAGAAGGACAGTTAGAGGGTTTAAAGATGAGATTATGTACTGTTGTTAGTTGAATGAGAGTTAGGTAGTTTGGGAGTTCTAACCAGTTTAGGGCAAGGAGGGAGTTACAGTGATGAGTGGAGGATTTGGATCCTATGGCAAACTTGTAAATTTTATTATAGCATGAAGATAATTTTAATTTCAGGGTTGATTGGAGATTAGTAAGTAGTGGGGCTCCATAAAGAAGAGAGGGGATAAGGTAGGTGGTGGATAGTAGTTGTTTGGATGAAAGAGAAAGGTAGTGTCTGTGACGATAAAGCATTCCAAGCTTTTGGTGAGTTTTTTAATATTAGTGTGAGGGTGGATGTTGAATTTTACCTGGTCATTAATAAGGACGCCCAGAAGTTTTGCATGGGGAACTATTTCAATAGAGGTCTTGTTTTGACTGGGTATAGAGAATGATGTTTTGTCCATAATGGTGTGTCTAGAAGGGAAGAAAATCATTATTTTGGATTTGGGTGCATTAAGGGCTAAGTGGTTGTCTAGCATCCGGGATTCGGTGCAAGAGAAGGCCTCTTGAGTTACGTTCATTAATCTGGGGAGAGTTTTGGCAGAGCAGATGATGGTAGAGTCATCTGCGTATTGAACGAGTTTACCATTTGGGATGTGTTGATAGAAGTCATTAATAAAAATATTGAATAGTAAGGGACCCAATATGGAGCCTTAAGGAACCCCTGTTGGAGTATGCAGGAAAGAAGAAGTACAGTTGTTCCACTTGACAGCTTGTTCCCTAGCTGATAGTTAGCTGGGGAACCAGTTGATAGAAGAAGAGGAAATGTTAAGATGAGAGAGTTTAGAAAGGAGGAGCTTATGGGAGACAGTATCAAAGACCTTAGATAAGTCGAGGAGGAGTGTAGAAACTATGTTGCCAGCATCCCGGGCAGAGTTGATGATTTTGAGGATGGAAAGGAGGGCAGTGGTGGGGCTATGACCTGGTCTAAACCCATGTTGTGTTGGAGTCAATAGTTGGTTGTCAAGCAGGTAGGGTAAAAGTTGCAGGTGGATACATCTTTCAAGAATCGTAGAGATAGGGGACAGAATAGCTATTGGACGAAAGCTGGAGACTGTAAAGTTGCTACCTTCTTTGTGGAGGGGAATGATGAAGGCTTTTTTCCAGAGGAGTGGTACGTAGGACTCTTGGATGGAGCAATTAATTAGGATGGAGATGGGAAGAGCAATGCCATCGGCAGCTAATTTGAGAAAGTTGGATGTTATCTGGGGTATTAGAACAAGGTTTTAGTTTTAGTAGGAGTTTTTTTATAGTATGGGTAGGAATGGATTTGAGAGTGAAAGGAGAGGACTGAGAGTTATTGGAGGTTGAAGCCATGGTTTTGGATGTGTTGGAGGAGATGTTATTAGGGAAAGAAGAGGTCAGTTTAGTGATAGTATCAATGAAAAAGGAGTTGAATTGGGTAGCTAGGACAAGGTCAGGAGAGTCTGGGTCAGGGCAGGGGTTCTCTTTCTTGCCTGGACAAAGAATTGATGAGATGCTACTCCAGAAATTTTTGGGGTTGGTTTTATGGTTGTTTTGAAGTTTAAGATAGTAGGATTTACCGTCAATAGCTATTTGTTTTTTTTTACTTGATTTCGTAGTTGGTTATATTCGGTAAGTTGGGAGTTTTGAATTTTAGATAGTATTTCCAAGTTTTGTCTCAGAGATGCATAAGGATTTTTGTTTCTTTAGTTAACCAGGGGACTGTTTTGGATCTGATTCTTTTAGTTCTGCAGGGGGAAAAGAAAAGTAAATCAGTGAAAACTGTATTAAACTGTGAGACTGTGGCGTCCAAGGGAAGGGACTTTAGAGGGTTCCAGTTTGTGTGTTTTAAGGCAGTGGAGAAGGTCTGAGGGTTGAAATTTTTTAAGGTGAGGGTTGTAATATATTTGTGCTGTAGGAGGAGGGAAGAAGGGGAATGGTATGTGAAGGCAGGGGGATGGTCGCTCTATAATAATACTGTTTTGGCAACCTTATATTGAGTCTGACAGTCTCATATGTCACCCCATACACTACTGAGTACTGAATATTTACTTACACTAACTATGCATAAAGAAACAGTGAGGTGCATTAAACTAGCATTATGTGCTACTATTTAATAGTTTGTTCTCCTTTAAGTGGTTATCTATCTGAATCTTATTTTGCATTTTTCTGTAATTACTATTTCTTAAAAACATATATTCAGCTGCAAAACCTCAGTGCAGCAATACAGTCTGGAATAATTTAAGAAAAAATCAGAGAGTCATTTCCAGAGTTAAGCATTCAACTAATGATCTTTCTCAAATAAAATTTTGAAAATGCAATGCCAAATCTTGTGTAAAAATGGTAAGCATTATTTATTATGTGATAAATTAATTCTAGTGGGATCTTTTATTGTTTATTTTCTGGTTTCTGTAATGTGTGAATGTAATCTTGAGCCTCCCCACAGAGAACAAGAGAGTTGTGTCGAACATGTGGATATCGTACACATTTCCAGAGTACTAATAACCACACGCCAGGTTTTAGAAGAATTCCCATTTATAATTACACTTTTCACATTGGGAAAACTACACGTGAAACAACAAATTCCAGATAAAGACAATGAGGGACGTTTACCTTGTGTCAAATCAGAATGGAAAAGAAAATGCGATCTCTAAAAAAACAAGACTAAACCTATATTTTGACAGCAACACTTTTTGTTTTTCAGTTAACTCAGCATACCTGCCAAGATCATAAATAAAACTTACTTTTTAAGAAATGCATGTGCTTTATTTTGCATTTTTTTTTTGTTTTTATAAATATGTTGTTTGCCATGCTGCACGCCAGTTCATCTGTCTTCATTTTCATTTATTTGAGTTATGTTTGTTTTCCTGGAATGTCATGGCAAACATCTTTATGGTATAACGAACCTGGCTCTTCTCCTTGCTGAAACATGCCCACTTCTTAAACTCTCATCTTCGTTTCTTTCTGCATACTGATCTTGCAAAAACAAAAGTAATCCATATATTTATAGAGGAGTTATAGCCCTTTACATCTGTTTCATGTTTTCTCTGATTCTCCTATGGCATACTTTAGCAATCATTTCATGACCACAATAATGCTCTTCCAGGTCTGTGTAGGTATAGCATGTCCGTATGCTGCCAAAACACATTTTATATTCAGAAATCAGAGGTACACCGGTATTGCAATGGTGAGTTACAAGACAAAAGCGAAACAACACAATTTCCCCTCTCTCTCTCTGTCTCTCTCTCTCACACACAAGTAGCATATAAGTAAAGTCATTACATTTTCACCAGAGATAATACTCTGACATTTAAGAAGCAGCACATTCATAGGTTCATAGGTAAGTACAAGGCTATCTGCCCGAGGGCATCTATAAGCTTAGCCAAAATGTGTTGGCTTTCGCCACCCTCTTAGATTAGTTCCCTGTGACTCAGTCCAGCAGAGCCATTACGTCCCTGTGCCTCTGTCCAGCAGAGCCACTGCAGTGATGCCTGGGGTAAATTTTCTGTTTCCCCTCCACTCGTCAGGTTTCTCTTGAAGAGTGTTAGTGAGGGGCTCTGCATAATGTAGATTGGAATCCTGTTCCAAAGCATGGGGAGTCTCTGGGACAGGAATCTATCCCTCCAGCACATCCTATTTATCATTGTGGTGAGGTTTAGATCCCTAGAGCATGTGGCTCTTGGATATTTGTTTTTTTTAGGTGGAGCATGTCCATCAATTCTGGGTTGGACATGGCCTTGTACGTCAGGCAGAGATCACCTCTGAGTAAGTGGAATGCAACCGAGTACACCTGGAGTTTCTTCAGTCGGGCTGCATAGGGCATATGTTTGAGGCCAGTAATCCTCTTGGTGAGGTACTTCTGTGGTCTTTCCAGCTGTTGCAGGTGCTTTGTAAGGTACATCCCAAATGGGGTGTTGTACTCTATGATGTGTCTGATGAGTGATGAGTAGAGGGGCACAATAACCTCTTTTGTTCTAGATGCGAACCCTTTTGTGATTAGTTGGGCCACATAGAAGGATTTTCTAACCATCTTGGCAATATGATTATCAAAAGAAAGATTACTATCTACTTGGGTCCCCAGATCCCTTATTACATTTTCTGTATTTAAGGGACTACCACGTATGTGGTAGTTCATAGGTACTTTGTTTTTTTCCAAAGGGGATGACTATGTACTTTTTGGCATTTAGCTTGAGGCCATGATTTTGATACCAGGTATCCTTCTCAGTGAGCCCCTTCTGAAGGATGTCTGTATCAGCTGGAGAGTCAATTATGGCCCCCAGTTTGCAGTTGTCTGTGAACTTGGTCAGCCATATTCCTCCTGTGCTTGTCTGTACCTCTGAGAAGTAGATACCGAACAGGAGGGGTCCCAGGATTGAGCCCTGGGGAACACCACTTGTAACTGGTTAGAGTCGGGCCTAGAGCCTGCAACTCTCACCATGTGGGTTCTATCCGTGAGCCAATTGGCAAACCATCTCATGACGTAGGGGTTTATATTCAGGCTGGTGAGCTTGTCTATAATACCAGAATGGGGAATGGTGTCGAAAGCCTTTGTGAGGTCTAGGTAGGCTGTGTGGACCTCCTTTCCCTCGTCTAAAGCCTTGCTAACTGTCTCAAAGAAGTCTGCCATGTTTAGGAGGCATGATCTGCCCTTAACAAAGCCAAACTGGGTAGGGTCCAATGTTTGAAGGTTCCCAATGTCTCTGTTAATGAATTCCATGATGATGTGCTCCATAGCCTTGCAGACCAGGCTAGTCAGGCTTATAGGGCGATAGTTCCCAGGTTCTGTTATGGCTCAACCTTTCTGGAGCAGGATAACTGTTGCTGTGCACTACTCTGTGGGTAAGTAGCCTGTAGAGGGGCTGTGTTTGAACAGTGTTTTCAGGTGAGGGGTTAGTCCATTTTGGAGCTCATGTAAAACACAGCCTAGGGCACCATCTGGTCCCACTGAAGCTATATTTTTGGCTTTGGATAAGGCTGTTTTAACCTGTGTGTCAGTAATTGCTGGGTCACTACATTCTTCTGGTATGGTTATGCGCCCTTTAGGGTGTGAGGGGGGGTGAAGTTTGCACTAAACCTGTCTGCCAGAATGTTGGCAATATCAGTCGGTTCAGTGTATTTTGTGCCATTCTGCACTAACTCAGAGCAGATCTAAGAGTTTCCACTTATGTTCTTGACATAGCTAATAACGCTTTGTAGTTATCTTTGAAGTCCTTGGCAATTTTTCTTTTGAAGCTAGACTTGGATGATTTTATGAGGGATTGTAGTTTCTTGTTGATACTGATCAGGGATGTCTTTCCTTCTTGGGATTTTACTCTTTTCTGCACTAGTGTCCTCCTTCTATTGTATAGCTTGTTTATGGCAGGAGTCCACCAGACTAGTTTCATTTTCTTGGAGGAGTGAGTTTTGGTTTTTCTTGGGATAGCACGATCCATGCATTCTTGCAGGTGCTCATAGAGTGCCTTTGTAAGGGATTCAACAGCTTGGACAGCGTTGTCCTTTAGCATGAGGGCTGTGAACCTTTCCACCTCAGTCTTAAGTAACGTGAAGTTTGCTTTTGAAAAGTTTTTCATGGTGGTTTCCTTGATTGGGGGTGGGGGTGGAATGTGGATATCTATGGTCTGATCTAACCAGCAAGGGTTTGACCTCCGGTGTAGAGCACCAGTCGCCCATGTTGGTGATGACCAGGTCCAATATGTTGTCACCTCTGGGCATTCGAGTTTATAAATTCTAGGAAACGTTGGGTAAGGGAGTTAGTACCTGAGTAGTTCTCCCAGTTAATGTTTGGGTAATTGAAATCACCCAATATTAGGCTGTTTTGTAGAACCTTCATATTTTCCAGTGTCTCCAGAAATGTGGAATGGGGGTCCTGGGTCATGGTGGGTGATCTGTAGCAAACTACAATTTGAATTGCAGTTTTGCCCATTGTTAGTTGCACATGGATTATCTCTGAGGCATTGTGCTGTGCCTCTAACCTGGAGGTGTGGGTATCCTTGATGTATATGGATACACCCCACCTTTTGTGTTTCGGTCCGGGTTCTGTGGCCGAAAAGTATGGTATGAGTTATAGCCTGGTAGTGCTGGAGTGCTCTCTGGAGCCTTAACCCAGGTTTCTGGTACTGCACAGATATCAATGTTCTCCATACTGAGGAGTGCCTCGAGTGCATGCATTTTGAGGTTTAGACTTCTGGCATTGAGTAGCATTACCCTCAGTTTTAGGTTACTTGTGCTATTTATGGTGGTGGGTTTGTCTTTTGAGCCATGCCTAAAAAAGCACTATGGGGGCGGCAAAAGCCTTGGCCAGTATTCAAAAGCCTAAGGGTAACAGGTGCAAGCCATCTCTTGTGAAGCAACGTGGCTTATCGAGCATGTCATCCCAGGTGGACAGATACTGGATCCCCTTTGATTGACACCAGAAACTTAGTCAACTGTTGAAATTGATATTTTTTTCTTTATACTGTGGCATCATTCTTGGTGAGGGCAGGATGCTACTCAGGGTCATACCAGCCTGGGCTATGTGATCAGAGAGCTCTTCCATGTCTCTTTTCATGTAGTCCAGGGAGGTATGTCTCAGATCATTCACACCAACATGGACAATGACAAAATCATATTTGTACTTGTTCTGGAGCGACCTGAGTACTTGTGTTATGTGGCGGATCCTGGAACCCAAAAGGCAGCTAACTGTAACCTTCTCCTTGTCCAGCCTAGTTAGTGGGACATCAGTGTGCCTGACTATAGAGTCACCTATTACTAGTGTGATGGGTATGTTATTTTGTCTTAAGGGCTGTGATTGCATGGCACACTGATTATGTGAAGTATGTGCTTCATGGTTTGTGATGGGGTGTGGAGGTTGCTTGGATGTCTGATTTGGAGGTCTCTGTTGCTTTTGCAGATTTTTATTTAGAGCCTCCGAGTATGTTTTCGTGTGTTATGTGCCAGTGTTGGTTTAGTAGGTCTATGTGAGACGGGTGGTGTGTTGCAAGCATTTTCCTTCTCCTCTTGACTGTCAGTTCCAGTCTTGGGTTGATAGAGCTTTGCCTCCAGTTTGGTTGTATAATTGTATCTCTCGCATATATTAGTGTTTGGTGGTAGTAGGAGAGGGTTGTCTGCGTACATAAGGCAGTTGTAACATTGCCTCAAAATGCCCAGATTCACCAGTTGGACTGGAGAGTACACCTGAAACTGCCCTTTGGACATGCCTGAATAGGTAAAGTGAGCTGTTTTACTGATTAGCTGGTAAGGATGAATAGAGAGCCTTGTCCTTCTGGACAGTATAGGGGGTCTAGTGCTAGGGTTAATTAGTGCTTGCTATGAGTTTTGAGCTAGTGCTGGGCTGTGAAATGAATGGTTTGAGTGCTTAAGTTGAAAGTTTGTCTAGTTCCAAGGGAAAAATTGAAGAGCAGACTTCATGGAGCCGGGAATACTTTAACCCTAGCTAACCGGCACTGCCCGACGTGCAAAACCACGCAAATTCATTTTTTATAGCATGGAGATGAACGAGATAGAAATTACCCCAAAATGGCCAATAAGCTACTAACTTCTGGGCTACAGCAAACAAGGCGCACAAATTTCAGAAAGAAACAGATCAAATAAGCAGGCACAATAAGCCTTTAATCAGAAATTCCCAGCTCAGAAGGGCAGGTTCTAGCCTCTCCTCCCACAAGAGTGCAGACCACAAACCTTCTTAATGTAAAACAACTGGTCTGAAGCCAAGTGCTTAAACCAAAAGGCTTAGAATAACAGTTACAATTGAATCAGGCTAATACCAAGCAGTAATAACTGCAGCAGAATAATACAATTGAGTACTTTTAAGAAGAAGCACAAGCAAAATAAGGTAATAAAGTGGGAAGAAACACAATTACAGTAAAAGCAGATGAGTAAAGTGCAATTTTTTTTTTTCTTTTAGAGAACGAGCAAACTGATTTAAACAAATTACCCCATTAACCAGTAAAAAAAACCCTCAAAACTTATCCCTTCTCCAGCAGTCTTCAATCAGACAAGTTCTAACCACACACTCCTGCCACCAGGGTGCAGGGGAACCTTCTCCAAAAAAGATGGCCTTGATTAGTGCTCAAGTTATACAAACAAAGCTAGATTCAGCAGGCCTGAATCTAGTCTATGTTACAGCAAACAAGATGCACCAGTATCAGAAAAACAGTTCAAATAAGCAGGCACAGTAAGCCTTTAACCAGAAATTCCCAGTTCAGAAGGGTAGAATCTAGCCTCTCCTCCCACACGAGTGCAGACCACAAACCTTCTTAATGTAAAATAACTGCTCTGAAGCCCAAGTGCAATAACCAAAAGACTTAGAATAACCAAACCAAGCACAGGGAGGAGACAATTTATAATAATGACCTGAGAACACTTCAGCAATAACTTACAGTACCATTACTGGGGGTCCAAATGGAGAGATGAAAATTCAGCAAGCAAAGGAGAGTAGTAGTGCTGATTTTGAATTCATCCTCAAGTCTTGGTGAGTACCTTCATGAGGTGGACCCTGTTTTTCATAAAATGTCACCAAGGTGACACTGGTATATTGATTGTATTTATATAGCATATATCATATAGATAAGTAGGTCAACAACTAAAATAGATAGCTGGTGCAGAAGACCCAGGATAAAAAGTGTCCAATCCTGGTAGGTGCATTGGTGCTAGGACTGGAAAACATGACAATGTAGAATCCTCCAAATATGGAAACATTCCTACAGTGGGGTCAGGCCAGACTCAGGGGGAGGATGACCCCCCCCCCTTTTTGTAGAAGGAAGTAGCAGTCCACAAAAATCACAAAAACTGATAGGCCAAAGAAATGTCATAAAGACGACAGAGTGGACTATTGAGGATAAGAAAGAAATGATGCATTGTTACTATTATGTAAAAAGCCCAGAATTTCCAGACACAGGATATACAAAAAATTAGGAGATAAGTTAGAGGAAAGATAAATATTTTCTCAAGAAAAACTGTCAGAAGCTTCAAATAAAAATTTGTGGTCATTAATACAACAGATGTTTGAAAAACAGTATATAGATCAAGAAACTTTGATCTGTTTGGAAAAACAAGCATCTGAAGAAGTGCAAAAATATAAACAACAAAACCTAGATATTTTTGAAAAGTATAAAAAGGAAATATGGACATGGGAAAGAAAGAGAGATTTGATATGGTGCAATATTTATGCAAAGGCAAAAGCCAAATTAATCAACATAAAGAAGGCAGCCCCAAAGATATTCAAAGAGAAATACAGGCAAAGGCATCCAGATATGGAAAATTTCACAATAAAAAAATAATATCACAAAGAGGGAATGTAGAAAAGAGGATTAGTAAAGTAGAAGTTAAAAAATAAAAGCTGAAGTTAAATGCCTGCAAAGTGAAGGATTTGATGTTGAAGGTCTAACACAGGTTACATCACAGCATGATGGAATGAGTCCCAAAGTAAGGAGAAACAGGAAGGTCAGGAGACATCTGAGGAAGAAATATAGACAGGGGAAAGATAAAGGGATTTAATATGGTGTAATATCTATGCAAAGGAGAAAGCAAAACTAATTAATACAAAAAGAGCAGCACCAAAGATATTTGAAGAGAAATACAGACAAAGGCGATACATAGACAAAAATGTACAAAATAAGCAATTTATTGATGACCCAAAAAACGTTTTACAGAGAATTGGGAAATAAGGTAAAAGGAATTGAAAGACCACAAAAAAAAAAGAATAGATTTTGGAGACGTATCTATGAAGATGCTGTGGAACATAACAAAAATGCTAAATGGATAAAAGAAGTAAAACAAAGAATAAGTTTAAAGGTACAGGATATAAAATGGGATGAAGCAACAGCCAGAAAGAGTGAAACAACATTAAGAAAAGTCTCTAAATGGAAAACTTCAGGCCCAGATGCAGTACCTAACTTCTGGTTCAAAGTATTAACATCTTTGCATGAAGATTTAGCCACGAGTAAGAATTATTTATATGCGCACCCCCCACAGACACCAACCTGGCTAACAACAGGAAAAACAATGCTTCTACTTAAGAGTGAACCTGCAAGCTACCCTAAAAATTATAGACCAATAACTTGCCTTCTGATGGCATATAAATTATATACTGGAATTGATGAAGACAAGAGTTTATAGTCATTTAGAGGAGAACTCAGTTATGGCACTAGAACAAAAGGGCAGTAAAAGAAAGTCATACAGAACAAAGGATCATTTGTTGTTAAGTAAAGTCATAGTGGAGAACTGTAAAAAGGGGAAGAATTTAAGTATGGCATGGATTGACTACAAAAAAGCATTTAATAGTATCCCACATTCATGGATAAAAGAGTGCTTAAAAATGTATAAGATACACCATACACTGATCTACTACATTCCAGTGACCATGAAACAGTGGCAGACCATTTTGCATTTAAGCCATGATAAAAGGCAAATTATTATTCCAGGGATAAAAATCCAAAGGGGGATATTCCATGGTGACTCTCTGTAACCACTGCTATTCTGCCTTGCCTTAATCCATTAAGCTGTCTACTTAACATCTTAGGTCATGGCTATAATTTGGCTCCTAGAAAACAACAAAGTGCAAAGACTTATCTTCTCTTTGTCGATGATTTGAAATTGTATAGTCCATCAGATGAGGAACTGAAAGCACAACTGTAAGCTGTCAAAACTTTTTCAGATGATATAAGAATGTCATTTGGTCTTGATAAATATATAAAAGCAACAAACTGTGGCATCAAGAAAACTTCAGTTTGGGACAAGAATGTGATATACAAGAACTTGAGCAAGACAGAGTGTATAAATATAAAGGAATTGATGAAGGATCAACAATAAAACCTGAACAAATGTGAATAAAACTTAGTAAGGAGTGCTATAGAAGACTTAAATTAATCCTGAATACAGCATTGACATCTAGGAACAAAATTCAAGCTATAAACCAGTTTACTCTTCCTGTCCTAACTTACAGTTTTGGAGTGATTGAGTGCCCCCAAAATGTGCTGGATAGATTAGATAGGAAAACAAGAAGGATGCTTCATGCTCACCAGATGATTTATAAAAATCAGTGCATACCAAGATTATATATTCCCCGTTCTGAAGAAGGGATGGGCCTCCTTGAAATTGAATACATGTATAGATCTGCAGTTGTGGGAGTCCACACATATCTGCTGACTTCACAAGACCCAAACATAGTGAAAGTTTTGAAACATGAGGAGAATGTCTAAGATGACGTCCCTGCTCAGGCTAGCAGAAGCATATCAGAGTCAAGCAGGAATGGAAATCAAACCACAAGTAGATAAAAATCAGGCAGCAACTGAATGTGCCAAAAACAAAAGAAAGAATATAAAGTGAAGGACCAGATGAGAAGGCAAGAAATGTGGAAAAAGCATACATATAGTTGCAAGTATAGAAAACGTCTTGAAGAACCCCATGCTGATCAGGAATGAAAGCGTGAATGGTTAAGGAGAGGCGAATTTAGACCAAGAGATGAAAGGTTAATATTGGCGGCCCAAGATAGTGGGCTACGTATACATTGGTTTATAAAGTCTATTGAATATGTGGAAGAAACAGACAAATATAGGTTTTGTAAAACATAATTGGAAACAATTGCACACCTTGTTGGTTGCGACATACTAATGGCAGAAGAATTGTATACTAAAAGGCATAATAATGTGGCGAGACTGTTGCACTGGGGATTGTGCAAACATTATGGTTTTGAAGTGGCTAAAAACACTGGACATATGAGCCACAAAGCATCGTAGAACATGATGAAGTGTACATCACATGGGATCATCCATTACCCAACAGTTCAAAAGAGAGATGTTAGAAAACCAGATATAGTGGTCCATTTAAAGAAGACAAAAGTAACATTGATCATTGAAATCACCACACCCACTGACTACAGTGTCCTGCATACAGAGAGACACAAAGTCATAAAATATCAAGATTTGCAGTCAGAAACCAGAACAATGTGGAAGAAAGACACCCAGAAAGTTCCAATAGTAGTAGCAGCAACAAGTCTTACAAAAAAAGAGTCTATAATCATATTTAGATATGTTCCCACTACATGTAACTCTACAAATTGCAGAAGGAGTCATTACTGGGCACATCGCGGGTGCTGCAAAGAGCACTATTGGCTGATATCAAAGAGTGAAACAATATGAATTTCATGAACTTTAATCGTACTTTGACTTAGGAATGGGGTTCATTCCTTCATGGTATTAGAAACACAAAAGATATGGAGAAATTAAAAAGGGAGATACCATTATATCTATTATTTACTAGGTTCTATAAATATGGGATTATTCCTCAAGATTGGAGACGTGCTTATTAAACCCGTCTTTAAGGGAAAGGGGAGTAGGACAAACCCAGAGTCATATAGACCATTAAGTCTACTTTCATGTTGTGGAGAAGTAATGAAGTAATATTTAATATGTTATTGCCAGAATTGGACAGATTGGGACTTGAAACCATATATCAGCATGCATATGTTGAAAACAGATCTATTACCACCTGTAACATGATGTTCTATAACACTATAATGACAGCTATGAATGAAAACATGTGCTGTGATGTAATTCATATAGATTTAACTTCAGCATTTGACAGGGTCATACTCAAAACACTGATCAATAAATTATAACAACTAGGTATTGATGTGCACTTGATAAGATAGATAGTTGCATAGCATACAAATAGGACATGACAAGTGTCATACAGCAACTGGACAGGTGAAATCCTTGGCTGTAGTTTGGGTGTCTCACAGAGCTCTGTCCTAGGGCCATACTTCTTTAGACTGCATCTTTCAGATCTATCTTTCTCATCTGAGGTGTTCTACAGTCTGTATGTAGTTGACTTGAAATTGGGTAAAAAGATAATACCTAGGATTCACGAAGGCTTGCACGGAGTGTAAGAGACGTGCAACACTCCATGCAAGCCTCGCGATCCAGGAACAGCCCTAAACTCCGTGTAAGAGACCAGCTAAAATGTCTCTTACACGGACTGGGCGTGGACATGCTAAATACCTCACTTGCAGCCGAAAGGTATGCAAATGAGGTATATTAACGATCCATGAAGCAGAAACCAGTCCGTGTAAGAGACGTTTTAGCTGCAGAAATGTACTCAGTTGACAACTGAGTACGTTTCTGCAAATTCCACAATGGAGCCATGCCAGCTCCAAAAAAAGGGTGCATATGACTCAGGCAGCATGCCAATGTCCAAATATGTGGCCATTGGCAATATAACCTGATGCCAAAATAATAAAAATATATATATTTTTTTTCGGCGATCGCCGATGTTTAAACCCAGCGCAGCCCCGCGCAAACGGGCTGCGCTTTATAAAACATGAAAATGAAGGTTATAAACCCACAAATGTGTGTTTCATGCAATACATGGAATGACAATGCAGGGACCAGCAGACCAAAAACAACATGGCCACCGTGTAGTGGTTGCTAAGGGGGGAAGCTGAGTCTAAGACATGTAACTAAGCATTAGTAGGCAATCTCATGTAAATGAGGGTTAGGATACTGCATCTCACAGTCACATAGCAAATGAGCACAGTCTGAGTAGTGTAAGAGATACATAAGGGGGAGGAATAGAGTAGGAGATAGGTGACATCACAGGGGGGAATGGTAGAAAGAAATGCAGTTCATTGGAGGCCAGTGTAACATGATACATGACAGGCACAGATCATGGAAAGAGGTGTGCCACTAGATAAATCATGGAAAGTCAAGAAATGGAAGGTGTACACTGTTACTTACACCAAAGTTTCTTGCTGGGTGTGCATGCACACGTGTGCGCGCCATGAAGCGCGAGTAGGGCAGTGTGCGCACGTGTAAGGCAGACTGAGCATGTGGGAGCATGTTGGGAGATGTTTAACACTGTTTGCGCAGGTGTGCGTGCGTGTAGGGCAGGCTGAGTATGTTGGAGGCTGTTGGCAGACGTGTAACAGTGTTTGCGCGGGTGTACGCACGTTTTAACCCGAATAAGTAGATTCTGAACTGTGTAAGCACATGTGCGCGCGTGTAAGCCACTGTGAGCGTGTTTCTGATGTTATGCACGTTGCTCCCCCCTGAGGAAAAAGAGAGGAAAAAGGAAGCAACAGAATTAATAGGAAGCTAGCAGGGATAACTGCTGAAGCTAGCGGGTGAAAGCAATTAGAAGCAGGCAATTACACAGGCAGAATAGTAGCCCAGCCCAGCACTTAAAACTCTGCAAACAGTAATGCAGGATGTTTCCCTTAAGAGACACTGCAAGACAGGAGTAAGCTAATAGAAGTGAAAACTGAAAAAGCTGAACTCAGAGCAGAAATGTTAGAGGCTGCCATAGCTGTCATAATGAGACATAGACGACTTGCTGAGGGTGGTGACAATGCAGATGGTGCCAGACAACCCACAGTGAGGAGACGGAGAAGAGTGTACAGGCCCAGGGTCACCTACCACGGGTTACATGAGCTGGAGATAGTAGAGCGCTATAGAGTGGACAGAGAGCTCCTGCAGCAAATTGTTGAGCTGTGCAGGCCACGCCTCACACACAGAATCAACAGAGGGGAAACCATCCCAGTGGAAACCAAGGTATGTGTTGGCCTAAGAATACTAGCAACAGGTACCTTCCAGAGACCAACTGGTGATATGATGGGGATATCACAGGCATCAGCCTCCAGGGTACTGCACCAGTTCCTGGATGCCATGTCAGCACATGTCGGTGATCATGTATATTTCCCCAATGCCCGTGAGGTATTGGCCAGCAATATGCATCTCTTCCAGCAAATAGCGGAATACCCTGAGGTACTGGCTGCAATAGACTGCATGCACATACACATCAAAGCACCAGCCGGTGAGCGGGGTAGGGCCTACATTAACCGCAAGGGCTTCCCCTCCATCAACTGCCAGGTCATGTGTGATGTCCAGGGCATAATAATGAATGTGTGTGCTGGCTGCCCTGGGAGTTACCACGATTCCCACATCTGGCATTTGACGCAGCTGTACCAGACATTTGCCAATGGGGACATCCCACACGGACACCTAGTGGGGGATGCAGGTTATGCACTGGAGCTGTGGCTGATGACAGCCATCAGAAACACACACACACCTGAACAGGAATGCCATAATGAGGCACACGCACAAACACTTAATGTAATAGAGTGTGTGTTTGGGCTGCTCAAGTCACGGTTCCGGTGTCTGGACACATCTGGTGGAGACTTGCAGTACACACCAACTACATGTACCGAAATTGTCATGGTATGTGCTATGCTACATAATATGATCTTGCGAAAACAGCTGCAGCAGGATCAGCATAGGGCCGGGCAAACAGCCCCCCACCATTGCCAAGGCCATCACAGGCAGAGCGTGACTCGGAGGAGGAACAACCTGAGCCTGCCCCAGTAGGCAGAAGGAGGCGTGCCCAGTATGCCCTGGCCTTGGCAAAGAGGCAACGCATAGCACATACACTGGCTCAGTAGGAACCCTGGGAATGATACCCCCTCTGACTCACTCAAATAATAACATGGATGCCTAAAATGACATGACCTGCTCACAAACATGTACAGGGAAGTGTAATATGTGCATCCGACAGAGGCAGCACCGCAGCACCACCTGAGGCATGAATGCTATGTGTTAAGTAATGTAACACCATGTACTATATGCACACCTGAGCACCCTGACTAACATCCACCCTCACCAAGCATAAAGCCACAAAATGACGATGGGATGATCAAGTGCAATAACTGGCTGAAGTAATGCAGTTAGTCAAAGGGGAGCCAATGTGTTTCAGGCTGTGAAGACATGCGGAGCTTGACATGATGCACCACCTGCTAGGGGTGGCATGCACCTATCATGCCATGCCCCATGGATACTGGCAAAGGCTGTCAGTACCCACAGCATGCCCTGAATAGCTAAGTCTCAAAACACAAACCCACCTTCATAGGTTCTACAAGGGATAGGAACCTAGATGTAATGCTACCCATTGACAGATGTATAAACAGCAAGATGTGTGCAGTGTAAACGCACACAGTATGGAGAATGTAGATACCAGTCCTGTAATAGAGAACTGGGTCAAGACTCACATCAGCACCCTAACACTACCAGGTCACACCTCATACTGTGCTGTACAGCCGCAAAACATGGAACAAGCTACAAAAGGAGGGTGATTAGCAAGAAATGGCAAGGATAACCACACCCCCATGTTGGTACCACAACAAGAAGCAGCATGGATTAGCCATGGTCAAATACCAATGGCTAAAACCGCCTCCCAGTATATAGCCTGCTGCAGACTACTGTCCTAATACCAGGAACTGCACCTGGCCTATGTCAGAATACATGAATATATCAAGCCCCCCAAACCACATTATATTGCTTGACTGAAAATACCCAGGCATACACCGGGAGCATTATACTAGCACCAACACAGTAGGAGAAAATTACCCAGATTCCATAAACCAAAATGCCCAGGAACAATGTACCACTCCCACAAGAGGGGTAAGCATACTGGATGTGATAATCAGCAACATGTGTACTGGATGGAAAGATGAGAAGTGTACCCCTCAATGGTAAGACCAGACCATAGAGTAATCATACTGGATATACACATCCTGACCCCAGTCCCTGGTCAGAATACCACAGTGAAAAACATGTGTAAAGCATAGGTTGCAGCCCTCAAAACCGATGTTGAATCCACAAAAGTCCCTGTGCAAGTGCAGAATATGGGACACACCACAGAACATGTTATACAGGCATTCCATGAACACAGCCAGGAATGATTGGAGTATGCAATCACAAATAACAACAACACACAATGCTATACATGCAGGCATCTGGCATACTGGACTCCAGCCATTACCAAACCATGCAAGAGAATGAGGAAGCTACCACATGATAGAGCAAACATAAAAAGGGAAGTAATCACTGACCAGTAGTATGGCAAAACATATGTCCACACATACAATCCCCTAAAAGTCCAGCCACAACAAGTAGAATCTGTGAATCCAGAGGCAATGTGACACCAGTCCCAAGTACACAGACAACCACAACACCCCCCAATAAATACAAATAGATGTGATAGATGCATCCATGTATCCAAACCAGAGGTTGAGCTCCACCAACTCAGTACTGTCAAAACTAGTCAGGAGGAGAAGGTAACCACATACACCACAAACCCAGTCCCATATAGACCTACCACAACTGTAAACCAAACACATAAACACAGGCAAATATTCCTGGAGGCCTTAATTACAAACACACCACACCAACAGAAGCCTCCAAAGCAGATCACAAGCAACCACAACCTTCAAACATAGCACATGCAATGAATAGTATGCAAAGCTGGTGTGCCAAACAGTCACAGGCCAGAAGGAGAAACAACATGCCTGATACAGTCGTAATAGGTGTCTGTATAGGCAGACACACTGCTGTCCCACTCACCAGACTGAACAAGGGAAAGGGTAGAGTAAGCTGCCTGTAGGCTGCCACAAAATGCCACATAACACAAGTATGCAGGTCACCCCAAAGCAAGCAGAAATATGATGCACTCAATGTCCATGCTGGTGTGAATTACCTGAGATGTACCTCCCTGGTCAACATCAAAAGAGGCATGGATGGTCCCTCTGAGTATGTACCCCAGGGCGGTATGACACTGGCTGTGTGCAGCATCCAACCCTCACCAAGAATGATGCCACAGTACAAACACAGAATGCTCATGTTTAACAGCTGGCACAGTTACAGCTGTCAGCCAAGAGGGTCTAATGTCTGTCTGCTTGAGATGTCAAGCATGACAAGCCATGCTGCTGTTCCAGGGATGGCTTGCAGCTGTTACCCGTGTGTGTCTGGATACTGGATAAGGCCTTTGCAACCTCCATAGAGCCGTATGTAGGCAAGGCCAAAAAGACTACCCACCACCCTAGAAAGCATAAGTGGTAGGAAATATAAGGGTAATGCTGACCAATGCCAGATGTGTAAACTGAAATATGCATGCCCCTGAGGCACTTCCCATTATGGAGAACATTGATGTCTGTGCAGTGACAGAAGCCTGCTGCAAGCCTAGTGATAGCACACCAGCACTACTAGGTTATACCACATATCATGTGTTATGGCCCCAACACCTGCACCAAAACATCAAAGGAGGGGGAGTATCCATATGCAGCACAGACACCCATATTGGCAGGTAACTGACAATGCACAAAGCAGCGGAGACCACCCATGTGCACATAACTGTAGTCAAAACTGCTGTACAGTCTGTAGCATGTGACAGACCACACTCTCACACACAAGAACTCCACCCAGACATCCGAAGACACTGGACAGTATGAATGTCCCATCAAATACCAGACAAGGTACACACAAATTACCACATAGGTGTCAGACCATTATGTATGCAAGGAGTAATCAGGGACCTAGGGACACAGGTCGACATTAATCTGTCATGTGACACCCACAATGCCAATGTGGCTATGAAGATTGTCGATACTGGACACCGTATCATGAAAGGATTCACATCAACATCAACAGAGGTCACTGTGCCACTGTACTGTTCCCTTATCAGACTCATAATCTAGTACAATGACTCAAATGGGATGTACCGTACGTGACACCTGCAGCGGTTCGGAAGACCTCATAGTTACCCCACCAACAGGATAAAGGGTGTGAAATATATGTCATGTGCTGCCTGGCTGTAGACACCCCAGCTGACTGCAGTCACACACTGCCTACACAGAGGCATTGTATGTCTGTTGTACAAGGCCATGTCCAACACAGGAGTAATGGACATGCTACACCACAGGAAATCAAAGCCATTGGAGCTGTGAGAGTCACAGATGTCAGCCTCAACACATAATGAAATAAGATGTGCTGGAGGGACAGATACATAACCCAGTGGCTCCCCACACCCAGAAACAGGATCCCAATCCATGGTAGGCAGAGCCCCTCACTGACACCCCTCAACAGGAATATTGCCAAGTGGATGGATGACCGTACATGTATACTGGGGGTCCTCACTGTGTCACGACCAGACAGAGGCACAGTGAAGAACTTCATAAATGGCCATAATTGAACATAGCAAGGGGTGGGGAAAGACACACACACTCTGGCTAGGCTTACTAATGGCCTAGGGTGTATAGCCTAGTATGAACCCATGAACCTATGAAGATACAAAACGTACAGGACACTAAGGATAATCACAAGGGTTGCCCAACTGATGGTAGGAACCATGTTGGGCATCCACAGATATGCTCCGAATCACACAAATATTACAAATAACATACCAAACACACACACACACATATTGCTAACATACAACCTGTCAGGTGTAGTGCAAACACTCCCCCCCCCCGAGTGCAAAATACCTATCCCAGCAGACTGATGGTCCCCTGACATTGCAGATGCTGAGGTAACAGCCATCATCTGCAAAGCAGAACACACAGCAGCAAAGGTATGTGATGGTGTCCTGTGCTGAGGCCAACATGGACTCCAAGAATACTGGAATGCCAAATCACACTACTGCCCAATGTCAGCCTTACCACAGGATATGTACCCAAAGAGCAGTGTACAACAACAGTGGTCCATCACAACAAAGGTGTTGCCTGAATGGATACTCCAAACTACCACCCCAGGATCCTGACAAGCTTGTTCTGCAAAGCTATGGAAAGGATCAGTATGTACCGCAGACAGAAGGCTATTGTGGACCTACTGATACTGGACCCTACACAGTGTGGCTGTCGTAACTGCAGAACCTGCCCCTAAACATGTCTGACCCATTTGAAGCGGTCATTAAGGTCATTGATGAGGGCAATGTGGTCCACACAGCCTAGCTGGACCGTGCACATGCTTCTAGACAATACCGTACGAGTTCAGTATGGATATGTTCAGCAGCTTAAATATATACCCCTATGTCAGTAGAGGGGTTGCAAACCAGACCAAGGACAGAACTGACATGGTCAGACATGCCGCATCCATGTCAGACTACAAAGCGGATATGAGTGGCATCCCACAAGGCCTGGTCTTGGCCCCCCCCACCCCAGTTCTGTATATATGTCCCATAGGTATAGGCCAACATGGAACGACTGTGACTGAACATGTATGCAGAGGAGTACAAACAGCCCACCATATCCGACCCCCAGCTGACACAAGCAACGCACAAAAGGGCCACCTGCAAACAGACAACTGTAGCCATAGCCATGTCAGCAAGCTAATTGCAGAACTGTGTATAGACAACCACCGTGGATATACAGTAAGTGCCCACAAATTACCACACAGGTGTTAACCCATGAGGTACCTAACATGTAATGTGAGACCTGGGTACAAAAGGTGATAAATATCCTGCACTAGACAAACATGTGGCTGTAGTGTTCGCAGAAACATGTACCATATACCCACCCAAACATGAAGGTTGGCAGATGTAGATAAGGGGAACTCACTGTGGCTCTGCAGCCATCCTCCATCAGTGTCACAACTGGCTACAATAGCCCCTGTGGGATATACCGCAGCAGACACCTCCATCAACTGTAAAGTCCACAACAGTATCCCACCAGGGGTAGCAAACAGCATGAACAGATGCCATGTGTTGCCTGAGTAAACAAACTGCAGCCCTACACACCGCCATCCTTCCCAGCTACAGGAAAGCTGTGCCTGATGTATGAAGCCATGTCCAACCTGGAATGAATGAACATGTTGCACCTTGTACAATCTGAATGGCAGTGAGCTATGCACATGAGAGACCTGAACCCCAGCACTGACATACATAGGACAAGCTGTACAGAATGATCCATAACACAGAAGGCACCCCCACTCTTCAGTAAACTCCTGGTACAGATCAGCCAGAAAGCTACATATCAACACCCCTCAAGAGGAATCCTGATGAGTGTATGGGAGATGGTAGGCTAACCCTGGGTATCACTGTTATGTCAGAGGTAGACGGAGGCACAGTATACTAACCATGACATATGTCATGGCAAACTCCAGTTACAATGTGTGTCGAAGGACAAACACACCCTGTGACTAGCATCAGAAATGGCCTAGGGAACATCGCTAGTGTTTGCAATGTCCACCCATGTTGTGGAATACACTAGCAATGTTGGACGAGCCTGGTGTAGGTAGCCCATATCTGAACATATTGCAACATGGTCATATGTGCACAACTGGCCCCTACACAGTCTGTTGTGCTCACTATGAAGATGTCAAGCAGTCATAGGACTAAAGCCCAGGATAATGTCCACCACAGTGAAAGTACTGAACCAGTACACTATACGGTACTACAGTGTTAGGTCATTATGAAAGTATGTTGAGAACTGTCTGCAAAGTATCCCATGCAATCCCTTCAGGCACAATATAATCCCTGTTGTGGCAGACATGAAGCAGTTGGCCAGTTAGTACACAACATGACACCCAACACACAACCATAAACGTGAGATATTGTTGAAGTTCACACACACCCAAATATGTGGTGGACTTCAGAGTGCAACATATGGAAAGCTCACACTGGGCATGCTCGCACACTTTGATAAATGAGGCATATGTCAGACAACATGCCATGGAAAGGCTGAACTGGGCATGCTCACACACTTAGGCCATATCTCCATTTAGCAGTTGGCCACACATATCTGGTATTTGTATGCGTGTCAGTCCAGGAACCAACCACAACACAGCAATCAGCCCAGTGCACACAGTAAATGACTACAGAGACATAAGTGATATAGTGGATCGCCATCATATGCAAACATCTTCCACAGATACACAAGTTGGTCATAGGAACAGGGAATGCTATGGCAATAAAGACCTGCAAACAGTAGAACAGCACAACAAATATTGTGCATCCAACAATTGAACATATGGGTGTAGAGGTCAATACTAGGCCTGTTGCCCTAGGGAATGACAGCTCAGCCAGAGTGTGCTTGGCATCTGCATCCCCAGGATAGTAGGCTACTGTGCCACTGTAAAGTAGGTCACAGAAGGCAACATGTGAGGCTAGTGAGCTGTGCCTCTGTCAAGCAGGGGCACCGTGGTGGTCCCAGGGATTGAATGTGCTAAGCCACAGCCATGTTGTCGGTGTGTGCTATGAGAGGGTTGCTGAGGATCTCTGACAGTAGGTGTCCGTCAATAACAGACTGAGGGGAACCCTATCTGCATTCTCTGGACGATTCCACTGTCAACACTGTGTTGTAATGAGTATGTGTGAATGAAGTGCTGTGCCGGAACTGTTCACAGATGTCCTCCCTCTGTGGGCTACAGCTCTGCAATGTATTAGGTCACTCTGTCTGTTGCAGGCATATATGGCTGGTGTACAGCTGACAGGTGTCTTGTTGTGGAGCAGTCATGGGTATATGTGGGATAGCATGACCAATGCAAACCATACACATGCTCATAGAATGCAATTGTCAAGGATTATGCTGAGTGGCCAGTATAGTCCTCCAGCATGGGTCCTCTGAAGTCGTCCACCCCAGTCTACACAAGTGTAAAGTCTGCTTGTGCTAAGTACAGTTTGTGTGCAGTGACAACCTTGCCTGGGGGTGGAGATGGGATATGGATGTCCTGGGAAAGGTGGGTATGGTCAGATATCAACAATGGTGGTCTACCTCTGGTGTGGAATAGTGAGTACCCACGTTGCAGATGGACAGGTGCAATATGTATTCCCCCATGTGGCTGTGGTGTGTGGTTCTGCCATAGCACATGCACCCACAAATTGTAGTGGCTGTAGGGTAAAGTGGTAGAGGCCTGAGTAGTTCTCACACACTATATGCCTGCACCTGATGTTAACAACTGGAATGGTGTATGTGAACACCTGCATATCCTGGCACTGTTCCCAGGGAAGCTAAGTGTGTGTCCTGGATGTGGGTGTGGTGTTCTGGACTGGTTGTGTTGTGTGTTACAGGTCCTGTGGTCCCAAAGCATGGTATAGAACATAACCTGCCAGTGTGATGTGCATATCTGACCCTGACGTAGGTGGCTGCAAATGCATATATATACTATCCCCCACCTGGCAGGTAGTACTACATGTACATACCTCTGTAGAAATAAAGATGTCAGCACCCTATAAATACTACAGGTGCAGAACAGATGCCCAGGAATTTTGATAGTGCGCTTTGCTAATGCGGCTCCCTCAAGTGTCATACTATAGTTAGGTAGGGGTTCGAATCCTGCAAATGCTCAGTGTGGGTGAGTGGGGTTTGTGTGTGTGAAAGGCTGTGAGAGAGAAACGCCCCTTTTGGCAACTGGGAAAACACACTACAGGATGCACATTCCCCTTTCTAAACACTGATGATGTCAGAACCCTATAAGTACAGCAGGAGAAGAGAAACCTACCAGTAATGCGAATAGCGTGCTCCGCTAATGCGTCCATCTCGAGTGTCATAACATAGTTAGGTAGGGGCTTGAATCCTGTACATGCTCAGTGTGTGTGGAGGGGGTTAGTGTGTGTTCAAGACTGTTTGAAAGAAGTATCCCTTTTACCAACTAGGAGAATACACTACAGGATGCACATTCCCCTTTCTAAACACTGATGATGTCAGCACCCTATAAGTACAGCAGGAGAAAAGAAGCTTCACAGTAATGCGAATAGCGCACTCTGCTAATGCGTCCATCTTGAGTGTCATAACATAGTTAGGTAGTAGTTTGAATCCTGCAAATTTGGATGAGGGGGGTTAGTGTGCGTGCAATTTTGTGTGAGGGAAAATGTCCCTTTTGGCAACTGGGAGAACACACTACAGGATGCACACTCCCCTTTCTAAACACAGATGATGTCAGCACCCTATAAGTAAAGCAGGAGAAGGAAAGCCTCCCAATAATGCGAATAGCGCACTCTGCTAATGCGTCCATCTCAAGTGTCATAACATAATAAGGTAGTGGTTTGAATCCCGCAAGTGTGTGTGTTTGGATGAGGGGGGTTAGTGTGTGTGCAATTTGTGTGAGGGAAATGTCCCTTTTGGCAACTGGGAGAACACACTACATGATGCACACTCCCCTTTCTAAACACAGATGATGTCAGCACCCTATAAGTACAGCAGGAGAAGGGAAGCCTCCCAGTAATGCGAATAGCGCACTCTGCTAATGCATCTCTCACGAGTGTCGTAATGTAGTTAGGTAGGAGTTTGAAACCTTTAAATGGCATGTGTGTGTGTTTGGATGTGGGGAGTTTGTGTGTGTGCATTTCCGTATGAAAAACATGTTAGTTTTGGCAATCAGGAGATCACACTACCTGATGCACATTACCCTTTCAAAATACTGATGTTCTCAGCACCCTATAAATACAGCCAGAGAAGAGGAACTATCTAGCAATCCAAATAGTGTGCTTTGCTAATGTGTCTCTTTCACGTGTCGTGACTTAGTTAGGTAGGGGAATAAATACTGCAAATGGCAAGTGTGCGTGTGTGTGGGGGTAGTAGGGTTTGTGTAAATGCAAGTGTGAGAGAACAGATCCTTTTGGCAAATACTACAATACACCAGATGCTGCATATTCCCCCAGTGAACACAGGGGATGTCACCACACTATCAGCACAGCCAAACAGGGCTAGTTGGCTAGTAATGCCAATAGTGCGCTCTGCTACTGTGTCTATTACCATTGTCAGAGTACAGATAGGTATGTTTTGGTAACCCACAACTGCCACGTGTGGTTGTGTCACACAGTATGACCTTGTGTGGGTCTTTGTACATAACAATGCATGCCATTGCCTAAACCAGCAATGACATTGCACACATGATGTATGTGTGTGACACATACACATAAATACCTGTGACCTGCAGTAGTTACCATGTCTGACACATGCCTCGAGTGGATAAATGGTATTTGCAATGTATACCAATATGACTGTGTCTTACTGTGCAGGGTCTTCACGTGGTATGTCTCTATACAGTGTGGGTGTATATGGTAAAATACCTACAGCAGGGGATACACATCTGGTCTGGGCCATATAGTGTACATGTAGTCGATGTACAGGTGCTGCATGTTCCCACCTGTTGTGGTAGTGGTAACATGTCATTCCACTGCAATTCAGTGACCACATGCTGTGAACCCTTCAACTAGTGTGTTGTAGCTACAGTAATGCTCACGCACAATGTTTGGCTGGATGCAGTCCAGCCATATAAACACAGTTCTTGAGACTGTCATATTGCCAGTGTTGTTATGGAGGATAGGTGGTCTTCTTGTGTATGGGAGGGTTGTGTGTGCCAGGCTATGAACCAGATGGCAGTCCAACACACTGTTAGCTGCACATGATTAGGCCCTGATGCTTTGTGCTGTGCCAACAACCTGGAGGTGTGTGTATCTGTGGTACCTTGGGATACCACCCCCCTGTCCATGTGTGTTACATGTGTAGGGGACGACAGGCATGGTATGGGGCATAACCTGTCGGTGATGGGTAACACCTGTGAGCCATAAATCAGGAATCTGGTACTGCACAGACATTGCAGTTCACCGTGCTGAGGACAGTGTCTGGTGCATGCATCTTCCGGTGTACACTGCTGTTGTTGTGTAGCAGCACTGTTAGTGTCCTAACCTGTGTGATACCCATGGAGGTGGCTATGTAAACCATGTCCTTCAGCATAAGGCAGTATGTGTGTACCAAGGAGCTTTGCCATTATACATCGGGCCATGGGTGTCACGTGCAAGATGACCCTTGCACATCATTGTGGCTTCCCTAGCATGTAAGCACACGTTGACAGCCAGCGGATACCCTATGAATGACAGTGGAGACTGAGCATAATGTAGACATGCAACACCCTTCCCACATATAGTGGTAGCATACCTGGTGAGGGTATGTTGGCAACCAAGATCAGGCTCATACTGGCCTGTGCCACATGCTGAGAGGTCCATTCTATGTTCCCTATCATGTAGTCCAGGGAGGTATGTCTCAGGTCAGCCATACTGGCATGGTCAATGAGTGAGTCATATGTGTCCATGCCTCTGACTGACCTGTATGCATGTGTTCTGTGGTGGACCATAGTGCCCCTGAGGCATATCACTGTGACCTTCACCAGATACAGCCTGTTGAGCGGGACCCCAGTGCAGCACCCAAGACAGGTACCTGACACGTCTGTAGCAGGTGTGTTGTGTAGCCCTATGGGCTGTGAGTGTGTGGCACAGGGGATGTGTGTGCCATGTGTGGCATGTGCTCTGTTCTGATGGAACATATGCCTGTGTGCCAGCTGCGGAGGTGTGTGATGCTCAGGCAGGATGCTATTCTGAGTCCCCACGTATGCCCCAGTGTGTTCAGCATGCTGTCAGTGCGTGTCAATATCTGACTTGTATTGTAGTCACTGTAATATATTTTATTTATTTATCCTACATTTGTTGACCGGATAGTCCGACTGGATGCATGTCCATTTCCAGGGGAGGCCCGGGGAGAAAAGCTACAAGGGTAAGCAGATACAGCATTACATAATACCGGCATTACATATTACAAACAGATTATTTACAGAGATTACATAAGTAAGCAAGTTAAACGTTCCACAGGTTAATGTTAGTCCTCAGCACAAGTCAGAATTAAATTAAATTACACAGTAAACTGGTTCACAGATTTTACACATTCGAGTTAGCCAGGCTTGATACATTGACATAGCCAGTTAAGTGACAAATGTTGTTTGAGTCTAGTGTTAAAATGACCTAAGGTGGAAAGTAAGGTAATATCAGCTGGAAGTGAGTTCCAGGATCTACTTACAGAGTTTGCTAAGAGAGAATCACCGGCTGTGTTATTAAATTTGCTAGTCTGAATTAGTAGTTTGCTAGAGGATCGAAGCGGTCTAGGATTGTTATAGGGGGTGATAATATTTGAAGTGCAGGAGTATTGTCCAGATTATAGAGGATTTTATAGGCCATAATCAGTTGGTTATACTGTATTAGGCTGGGTATTGCAAGCCAACCAAGCTGATTTAGATTGATGCAATGATGTGTCCTAAAAGGCAGCCCAGTGGCAAACCTGGCAATGTGGTTGTTGCAAATTGAGTGTTTGTTAAGGACAGTGTTGTTCATATTCGAGAGTAGAGGGGATGCATACAGAAGGGTTGAAAGAAGGTGTGAGCGAGCTATGGCACCTTTAGCTGGAGGGGCTAGGAAGGCTTTTATTCTGTAAAGTGACCCTAGTTTTTTATTGATGGCTTTGATAATTTGGTTAACATGTAGGTCACATTTGAGATTATTGTCTATGATGACACCTAATAGTTTAGTAGATGGGTCAGGGGAGATTATTGTGCCATCAGTTGATGTTATGGTAAAGGTGAAAGCGGTAGACCTACATGTTGGTGAAATAACAGCAGTTTAGTTTATTTGGGATTTAGGATCAGATGATGTTCAGAAAGCCAGTTTTCTTTTGTATTAAAGGTGGTCTGGGTAGCTGACCATAACTCTACTGGAGATGTGGCTGAGCCGATCAGAGTAGAGTCTTCAGCATATTGGATACAGCTGACTTTTGGGATGACAGTATAAAGGTCGTTAATGAAGATGGAGAACAGCAAGGGCCCTAGTATAGAGCCTTGTGGTACTCTGAGGGTGTTAGGTAGAAGGTTAGAGAGTTTGTTCTGCCAGACGCCAGCCTGCTGTCGATCATGCAGGTAGGATTGAAACCATTGGAAGGCTCCAGTATCTAGACAGAATGTTTGCAGGGTGTGGATTACAAGTTGGTGATCAACCATATCATATGCCTTGGAAAGATCCAAAAAGAGGGCTGAGGATATATAATTAGTGTTGCAAGTATGGTTTATGGTGTTAGTAAAGGCTAGGAGGCCTGAAGTAGTGCTGTGATGAGGACAGAAGCCATGCTGAGTGTCTGCTATAAGGCGATTTTGGATTAGGTGGTGCATGAATTGTCTATGAATAAAGTTTCCATAATCTTTGCAAGTGGAGAGAGTATAGCTATTGGCCTATAATTGGAGAATTCAGTAGAGCTGCCTCCTTTGTGAAGTGGGATTACATATGATATTTTCCAGATGGTGGGAAATTTAGATTCTACCATGGTTCGTTTGATTACTTTTGAGACGGGGTAAGCAATAGCATCATCTGATTTTGATAGGTACTCGGCAGGGAGTTGATCAGCAGAAAGTGTAGTGGGTTTCACTGTTTCAATCAAGGTACGGAGAAGTGAAGTGGCGACTGGTTGGCAGCTGAATGCAAGTAGATTTCTAGGGGTGCTACTTTCAGGACCAGGGGAGCTAGGAGGTAGATGGCTAGCTAGGGCCTGAAATGTCTCAGTAAAGAATTGGTCAAAACTGTCAGAAACATCTTCAGGGGTTTTATCAATAGTAGCAGCAGGGATTGGGGTTGAAGTTTGTCCAGGATGTAGTATATAAGACATGCCACCTGACAGGGAATGGCATTACTGAGTTCAGAGAGCCCAGTCCCCAGATTGGCTGTGTGGTGGCATCCCACACATGTGTTGTACGTTCCTGGCCAAGGGTGATGGCTGACTGCATACATGTGGCAGCTGTGACATTGCCACATGACTCACATAAACCACAACTGGACCATAGAGGTGATTCCCAGGTTACCTTTGCACATGCTACCCTAGTAGTGTGATTGTCATGGTGAGTACCAACACATAGGGCCAATGGGGAGCAACATACTGAAGGTGTGTATGTGTGGGTGTACCACTACTGTTTCATAGCACTGGCATATATGACTGCACACATGGGTAAATGCCAGGTAAAACATGTGCAATGTGTCACAGGCAACGTACATGCGTACAGGACAGACAGTGACGTTCTGTCATGTGTAAAGTTGACATACGTATCGTACGCTATGCAGATGTCACTAGGAGTCTACAGAAGCACTGTAACTCTGCATTGCAGGTGTAAGCAGTGTTCCAGGGAACCCCAAGTGAACATGCATTCAAACAAAGCTACAGTAAACAGGGCTGGAAGTAGTGCATTGTACAACAAAGAAGGGGTAACAATAACAGTAAGTAACAATGCAAATATGTAGGCACTATCAACATGTACCCAGGAATACACAGTGCAGATGCCCATGGTAGAACTGATATTATGTCATAGTTATTTGTGATTTGGATTACATTGGTACTGCACACATATCTACATGTGCAAACATCCACATTGCATAGTCGTTGTGGGCAACTTGACAACATTATTGTACATGTCCACCATTGCATATCACTACTTGTGTTAGCTTTCCCCCTGTGCTATCCATGTATGCGACTATCTGTTGACAACCTTACCACCGGCATGCAATTATGTGCAGCTGTTACACTTTGGTATGTACTATGGGTGCAGATAACAATTCAGGACATTCATACAGTTACTGCAGCAGGCATGCTGGGATATACACACTGTCATAGCAGCACACTGTACTGTTACCAACATGATACTACTAATACACTTCTATGTAGTCACCCTGTGCATCAGCAACGTGTTTACCTGTTCCCGCAATGATGTTGGAGATTGCAGGAGGTGGCACAGTGTCATCATATGCACAGGGTGTGGATTAGGTATGCCTGAGTCAGCCACTGATACCACCAATTGACATGTGTGTGTATGTGTGTTGGTGAGGGGCAGCAGTACAGGGTGGGGCAGTGTTGGTGCAGTGTGTGCATGTATGTGGTTGCTCTAGGTGTTAACATTTTGCATGTGTGTATGCACGCACACAGTTCCACCTCATGGCTGCCATATACAGGGGTTTGTGGACAGCCACAGACTGCACCTGGCAGGTCATACAGATCAGTGTCTGTGGGCACGGACACGGTACCTGTGCCTGGCAGGGGTGCTACGGACCGTATCCAGTACTAAGCCAGACTGGGTACTGTCATCAGAAGCGGGAGTGTGTTGACTGGAGACAGGTCCCTGTTGGGACTGTCCAGGGCCACGTGCACGTGGTCTCCTGGGGCGTTCCGATGACAGCACAGACCCAGCATTGCTGGGGCTGCTGCTGGCACTATGGGGGCATGCGCGAGCCTGTTGTCGTCCGCGCCGACTGCCAGCTGCTGCTGTTGCCGGCATATGGCCACATCGACGCCGCAAACACCCACCATTGCCCTGGCTCATGGACATCTGGTTGTGGAACTGCTGTAATATGTCCCCACAACGTCTGTCTATGACATCGGTGAAATTATGGATAGCATCTGCAATGTCACGCATACTGTCTGTCATGGCTGTGTGACATGCTCTCAGCTCCCTCAGACCCTGTCTGGTGTACCTTTCCATACGTAAATGTGCCTGCATGACAGTCCGAAACATAGCTGAGGTTGACAGACCTCTTTGGGCACATCGGCCAGAGGCAGTACGCCCACGGATATTCCCACGAGAACCCATGGGCAACTGTCTGTGTGGTACCATCGGAGGACCCTGCCCATGGCTGCTGTGTGGGGATGCATGTGCCACAGGTACCACATTACCCTGGTCTATGCCCACTGTATCCTGTCCATCACCTAGGGACAATGGTGACAAAGGATGTACTGGCAGGATGACTGTGCGCAATGATAGAGTTGACAGCTGTGTACTGTCAATTGGCTGACCAATGGTGGACCCTGACACACCTTCCTGTACCATTACACAAATATCATCATTACCAGTACCCGTGCCACAAGATTCAGGTTCCCTGCTGCAGGTCACCAGAGCAGCACCAGAACCTGTGGGAGGAAGACAGGAAACACAGTTTACAGTCTCCAGACATTGTTACCAGTGATGCACTTCTACACACATGCACACATGCACACATGGACACATGCACACATGCACACATGGACACAGGCACACATGCACACATTAACACAGGCACACATGCAGACATGCACACGTGGACACATGCACACAGGCACACATGCACACATGCACACAGGCACACATGCACACATGCACACATGCAGACATGCACACGTGGACACATGCACATGTGGACACATGCACACGTGGACACATGCACACATGGACACATGCACACATGCACACATGCACACGTGGTCACATGCACACATGGACACATGCACACATGCACACGTGGTCACGTGTACACATGCACACATGCACACGTGGACACAGGCACACATGCACACATGCACACATGCACACGTGGACACAGGCACACATGCACACATGCACACGTGGACACAGGCACACCTGCACACCTGCACACATGCACTCATGCACACATGGGCACAGGCACACCTGCACACATGCACACCCCGCAGTATACACACAGAGCACTACTGAGTTACATTACTGTTACTAGCATTATCAGGACTATTATAGGTTATGTTAAACACACTCACCAGCATGGATGGCCTGCCTTGCTGTAACCCCGGAGGGACCTGCAGAAATGATGAGATTAATTTCAGTGGGCACAACTGTGCCATTGATATTGCATATGATACAGTGTACAGAACAGTCAAGTGTGCATATGGCATATTACCTGCACGCTCCATGTCGTGCTGCTGTGTGGAACCAGCCTCCATCATAATGCAGGTGTACTGCTGTTGCTGTATCAGGGCTGGAGCCACAACACTTAGGAGTTGCCCCTCCAGTCTGGTGAGGGGGGGATGTGTGGCCACCCCACCTCCTTTGGCAACCTGTTGCCTGTGGATATCTGATGCACGCTGATGGACACTTCGGATTAAATCACTGCAGTGATGTCGTACCTGCTCATATGTCCTGTTATGCGTGCCAATATCATTTACCATACTGACAAGGTCTTGCCACAGTGCAGCCCTCTCCTGCTGATTCTGACTGGTGCAGGAAAACAGGATGTCATACTCCGGCATCAGGCTCTGGTGGATCTCCTCGTCTTCCGCTACAGAGTAGGTGGGATTACGCTGATGCGCCATCTCCCTGGAAGAGAACACAAACAGGATATCAGCAGACTATGTCAGCAATATATGGCACACATACTATACATGATACTCATGTGTAGTGATATACTACTACTCCCATATGTTGCATGTGTGTGTGTCATGGTGGATACACAGGTACATGGACAGATATCAGTGCTCAGCCAACACCTGTGCAACAATACCTGCCACATTCCACACAACATAGTAGCATGTCCCATCGGTCAGCACACACTGACAGGTCCAATGCACAACCTCACTCTGGGCTTCATCCCAAGGTACTGTATGTGGGACGCCATCCACTACTGTGATGTGGACAGAAGTTACTCGGCCTGGATATACATATCCCACCACCACCACCAGTACAGTAGACTACTTTGATATGTATGTGATTAGACAGTTATTCACTTGCTGGGACTGAGATGGTATCCATGCAGCACACTGGGCCAGTGGAAGCCACAACCCACACTGCTGACCCCTTTGCAAATGCTTACCACGGACATGCCACAGATTGCATGGAACTTGCACACACATTTCTAACCCAGACCCCATGCACAAAGGTTAGGCATCCTGTCCGGTGGACCCAAGACAGAGGCAGATTGTATAACAATAGCAGGAGGCTACTGCAGGACAGAGCACATTCACATTAAGGGAAGGCATCTGTGGTCAGCACTGGTACTACGCTACGGTCCATGCCCATTAGTTGTGCCACCCGTGCCTCAAGCTGGTGTAGGGGCTCGAGAAAAGAGTCCCGAATCTCCTTACGCACCACAGTCCGGACGCTACGGAGGGTGAGTGGTGGTTTTCCTCCGGCCAGACTTGCAGAGGGGGGGCAAGCCCCATCCCCTGCAGCGCTTCCACCCACAGGTGGCACAGGGCCACCGGAGGAGGGTCCGGACTCGTCAGGTGCACTCGCCAGCTAAGGTGGGAGAGGTGGGTCCGCTGGAACCCACCTTCCCTCCCGTCCTATGTTTTGCATTATGTCATGACAGTTTGGGTTATTGACATATAATACCATTCACAATTAGTTGTAACAGCATGCATTAGTATTCCCATTAACCAAACACCCAGATATTCACACCATTGAACAGCGTGCATAACACATGCATAATTTGAACAGCAATACACAGTCCAACAACATGCAGGGTTAATTGATGGCAACAGGCCATCAGGTTTGGATGTATGAACAGGGCAGATGCATCAACGGACATGCAAATATATATGACCCAACAGGACAAACGTCCAGGGGTGTTAATTGTGATTGCACATACCATTTTCACGTGGAATGGGTTATATGTGGTTATAGGGTGGGGTGAAGAAAATAATATTAACACCTTCAAATACCAATACATATGCTGTACATTTCTAATAGCTACAGATATATACACACTACTGTTCTAACTACAGTTTACTATATGATAACTATTTCAACTTGGTGATAGGACTGTTACTGCAACATCAATATACATTTTATTGTCCTTCATACACATTCATATCTAGCTTTGTTCAGCTACATCATCCTGCTACATTTGCTTTATATAGCTGTGGACAAGTGTGGATGTTTGGTATATCAGACAATCATCCTATCTGCATACTGCAGACTGAGAGCAACATATCCAGATTTTGGGATACACATTCCAGATGCAGCAACACTTTGAACAGATTTCGCTGCTTGGTTTTGATTCTCACATGCATTTCATTCTGTCTGGACTGCAGTATACTTTATTCAGGGGTTATTACTACTGTATTGCTGGATTCATGACACTTTCTCACACTCTCTCACTTGCTTTCATTTTACTATTCAGGACGGTACTTACTTCTAGGCTTTATTGACATGTTTTACCTGTAGTTATTACAATCCTTTCCAGCAGTCTCACTTCTGTCATGTTTCAGTATTTCAACAGGGATATATTTCACACATGTGATTTCATCATCTTCTGCAGCTATACTTTTCAGCCTGCTGCAGGTATTGTACTATTTTCTTACAGGTGGGGCATTTTTATTTCAGAATTTATGTCAGACATTTTCATTTTTCGGTTTAACTTACAGGCTGAAACACACTTTTGTAATCAAGCAATACTTGCAGACACTTTCACACTGTTACTTGCACATTTTATTCCTTAGTGACTACACTGCACTCTTTTGCTGACTGTCATACTTTTATATGTCTTTGCAGTTATGGGTAGTGGATTACTGACCTGCCTGGTGGTGCAACTGCACCAGCCTATCGCCATAGGCTCTGCGGTTCGCAGAACGGACACCTGCAGCTGTAATATAAATGAAGTAATATTGGAATACACATCTCCATAATATCATCTAGTTTAATTTCTTACATACATAATTAAATGTAACTTAGTAGTGGGGCGTTGGGCGTTTGCCGGGCCTCCTGGATCCAAAGGTTCAGTTGGTCCTGCTTGCATCTCTTCAGGTCTGCATGGTGGTGACAGACCTGCTCACCAGTCCTTGGAATCCCTGTGGCACTGGTGAGATCATGAGCCAACCGGTCCCACGCCTCAGCCCTGTATGCTCCCCAGAGGACCTGGCCCTGCATGAGTTGGGCCTCATGATTGTGGACTAGGAGCCAGACCATGTACCCTAACTCCTCAACGCCCCACCTGTGTGCTCAAAAGCAACTATCCTCTCCTACTCCTGTCATTCTGTCTGCAGTTCAGTTCTACAATCGTTTATGCTGTGTATTCCCGCCTATGGGGCTTATATAGTCCGTTTTTCCCGCACATATCTGTGATTGGCCATTTTGGAATTGTATCAACTTCAGTAAACCTGCATTGTCATGCTCCAGTTTGTATTCATTCCTATATATTAGCTATTATTGCATTTTGAGGTACTGCTGTCATGGCTTAGTGGTTTGGTACCTTGACTATGATGTATAGTATCCTGGGTTTGAACCTGGCCACTGCTTTTTATTTTTCATGACTGTCTAGACATGCTGAGGTGTGTGTCTGTGTAAAGGCAGTTTTGATACGGCTTGCTCAACGTTGCCCATCGGTTAGCTTGTTTGCACGGTGCGCAGCTCCGCGCAAATGGGGTACGCTGGTTTAAGCCTCATTTGGCAATCAGCACGCATATTACACTCAGCTCAGTTAGGGGCACATAGATTTAGCATGTTAAACCACTGCTCAGCTACGGGCACTCATTTTGCACCAGTTAAACCACTGCTCACCTACGGGCAGATGCACTCACCCTGTTAAACTGTAGCTCAGCTATGGGCACATCTGGCATTTTTTATTCTTTTGTTACCTCACATTTCTTCAATATAAATGGGCTATTTCATTACATTTTACATAAAATGTGGTTTTATGTGTACATATTTGTCAGGGACTTGTTTCGTGCTTATTTTGCTAAAAATAAAAATTGGTGTTGTGGGGGCTCGCACCATGAATGCCTGCTCTTCAGCCAACATCTCTACCGCTATGCTATTGCTTCCTGGCTTATTTTGCATATTTAGTTCTTATATGCTTTCCCACTGACTGCTAACTGTAGCTGCACTACGGGCACGCCCACGCAAATGAGCGCACTCACGGTTAAACATTTTTACAATTAAAAAAAATATATAACATGTTTATTTATATGTTTTCTGTTCATAGTCTGTGGGGGCATGTGTTGTGTTGTGTTTATTCACATTTCCATGGACTCTGTCGTGGGTGTTTACTTTGGGCACTTTTCCTCTTCTGGGGGCGTGTCCGCTTACAGGGCTCGGCCTACGGACACACACCCTACTGTCTTATACAGACCGTGTTAGCCTTAGGTGTGATTCAGCATGCTCTCATAAATATGCAAAGCATGCTGACATCACTCCGGTTAACTGCAGCCTCCGTGTATGAGTTATAACTCTTACACGGAGGCTTTGTGAATCCTGGCCAATGTTTTACACATAGTGCATATCTGCTAAAGAACTTGAGTAAAATGAACATTTGAGCACAGGAGAATAATATGCTGATAAATGCATCAAAAACTAAGCATACGAGATTTAGTAGATATAAACTGAAAGGTGAATATTTAATACAGCACACAGTGATTGAAACTGTAGACTCATATAAGGACCTGGGTATATGGGTAGATTCAGCTATGAGTTTTTCTAATCATATCAACCAATTGGTTAATGATAGTTATAGAACTATAGGTTGTATAAAATGATTTATAAAGTCTAGGAAATTAGAAATGATGAAGTCATTGTTTGTTAAGTTACATTAGATCCAAGCTTGAGTTTGGAAAAACAATATAGAAACGTTTTAAGAAAACAAACATGAATAAACTGGAAATAATACAGCAGAAGCATATCAAGGCCATCCATGTATGTGAAAATCTAAGTTAATATGAAAGACTAAAATATCTGAACTTGTACAGTGTCTCATAGATATTTAGGAGGAGACCTTATTCAGGTATATAGGGCATTTAGAAGCAACACCTTCTGTGAATGTTTGGGGTTATCAAAAAGTAGTAGAGAATTATCAGGCAACCTATGCAGAACATTCTATTGGAATGAGAAGTGTACTAATTAGTTCTGTGAGAAAGCAGTTGAGGCATGGAATAGACTACCAAATTACATTAAAGCAAGTACTACTTTAGACATTTTAAAGAATTGCCTGGATGCTTATGGGAACAAATATTTTGTTATATTGTCAGGCTAGAAGGGCATTAATGTCTGTGCTTGAAATATTTGCATATATGTATGTATGTATATATTACGTCACACTAACCCAATGCTTCATTATCAAGTGTGTAAACTTCAAACTACGCCTATATGGTTCATTTGTGTTAGGGGGACAAGCAGCAGTACTCATCAAATATGCAAGCCATTAAGCAACTCTACATGTTAACCAGCACTTGCTCACGGCCAGAACGGGTCTACATTATAACAACAAAACACCAGCTCTTTGAAACACCTAAACACTGACACCTAATGAAATCCGAAATGCACAAGCAGCCACTTCTGTGAATTTTTTCACAGAGAAAAAATTTGCTTGACCGAACAACAGGAAAACAGACTTTCAAACCCTAACCAAGTGGGGGCTGTGCCTCCCACACCTCCCATAACTAAATATACCAACTCCGAGATCGCTCTACATTGGAGAAAAGGGCAAATTCCTGATAATGGCCAAGCAAATTTTATACCTGTGAAAAAATTTGCAGAAGTGGCCATTCATGCTTTTCATTGTGTCGATCTTTAGGTGTTCGAAGAGATGGCGTTTCAAGGTACTGATATAGACCCAGCCAGAACACCTTTCAGTGGCCACACTGAGGTGCAGAAAGGCTGAAGGACACAATTATAAACAATAGCTTGTAAATAAGCCTAACCTCAGTAAGGGAGCATGAGCAGACAACACAACAGAAGGCAAGGTGAACTTTAAACACGTAATTATGAGTCAGGGTGAGTTTACCAAGGAATGTGTAGTTATAAATACAGAGGGTACTGTATAAACACTAGCAATAAATGTTTTATAGTTATTGATGTAGTCCTATGTAATCAGGGACACATCTACATTATAAAAAGCAAATAATGACAAATGGAGGTGAGAGGGACAAAGCTACAGACTAACAATGGGAGTAAATGTGATAACTTTGAATGATGTTAAAGTGGAGATGTCGTCTTTGTAACAAACCTTACGTTACCCCAGACCACCTATCATGTAAAAAATATATTCACCTCTCAAACTACTGCCCTAGGCAGTTTATAAAGGGATTTTTCAATTGTTTTTGCACTTCCAACCATAAAAAGGTTATTTCAGGTAAATTAGTCTGTGTAAGCAAGTTTTTTTGCAGGAATGTACATTATACATTAGTTCAGGCAGTTAAAATATAATGTATTGTTGCCACTATCCTTTTTCTGAGACATGCTCACAAAGAAATGTATTCAGTGGAGTACATTGAGTATGGCTAGCTACACCTGTGGTGCAGCTGTATGTAACTACATTACCACTGTCATGTATACTGTGAGAGTAATTAAAGGGAATAATGTACATACACATGATGGATGTTACAACATAGACTCAGGTTAAAGAACTGTAAACCTTTCATTGCCTTATATATATGAAGGAAACAATAATGCAATTGCAATGGTGATGTATACGACTGTACAAATGGGGTTACTCTGAGAAGGACTGTGGACACCTGTGAAATCATTCCAATAATAGTATTAATTCAGGAAACAAACATTTGTGTCAGCAACCTGCATGTTGTGAATGATAGAAAGCGTGATTGTTCATGCATGCTGTGAGTATGTATATATGTACTACAATCCAGTAGGACATGACACATATCACATTCACTAGCATATCAACAGAGTAGAGTGCTGCTGTCCATTCTTACAGTTGTGTAACTATAACAGATGGGAGATGTACATAATTGCACAATGAGGGACATGGTCATGTCGCATATACTACCATGCGCATAAATCCAGGATAAACTGGTGTGTATTCACACCCTTGACAACTGGGTTGTGTGTATAGGAATTCCAGTATATCACTATGCATATGATGTATGTATGTGTGATAGAAAGACCATAAACTGATATGCCAGCATTACTGTATAATGCAATCATCTACTGGGGAAATACATCACCCATCATTTTCAAAGCATTTACATGAGTCCTTCATGCTGTAGCTGCCACACCATCAATGTTGAAATACAAACGTCTATAACACTACACATGTGAATGCAGTATAGCATCACACTTTACAACATGTTTTACCCTGAAGTCAGCATTGCTGAATAAATTAGTAATACCTGTATGACAGTACATTAAAATGAATTACAACAAGGTTAAACATTAATGTGTATTACTGAGTAAAGCATTAAAATGTACATTTCATGTACAGCAACTCTACACAGGCCTGGAACACATGTTGTTTTCTTCCACATGTAGGTCAATAATGCCATTTCATGGACATTGGTAAAGCTTATTGCTGCTTATTGGCAAAGAAGAACAAATGACAAGGGCTTTCTTATAACACTGACAACTTAATGTGCTTTGTGCTCAATGATGTGCATCTACTACATCATTATACTGGGCATGCTCATAAGGAAGTACAGCAATAACTACAATAACATTAACTACATCATTATACCGGGCATGCTCATAAGGAAGCACAGCGATAACTACAATAACATTAACTACATCATTATACCAGGCATGTTCATAAGGAAGTACAGCGATGACTACAATAACATTAACTACATCATTATACCGGGCATGCTCATAAGGAAGTACAGCGATAACTACAATAACATTAACTACATCATTATACCAGGCATGCTCATAAGGAAGTACAGCGATGACTACAATAACATTAACTACATCATTATACCAGGCATGCTCATAAGGAAGTACAGCGATGACTACAATAACATTAACTACATCATTATACCAGGCATGCTCATAAGGAAGTACAGCGATAACTACAATAACATTAACTACATCATTATACCAGGCATGCTCATAAGGAAGTACAGCGATGACTACAATAACATTAACTACATCATTATACCAGGCATGCTCATAAGGAAGTACAGCGATGACTACAATAACATTAACTACATCATTATACCGGGCATGCTCATAAGGAAGTACAGCGATGACTATAATAACATTAACTACATCATTATACCGGGCATGCTCATAAGGAAGTACAGCAATGACTAAAATAACATTAACTACATCATTATACTGGGCATGCACATAAGGACGTACAGCAATGACTACAATAACATTAACTACATCATTATACCGGGCATGCTCATAAGGAAGTACAGCGATGACTATAATAACATTAACTACATCATTATACCAGGCATGCTCATAAGGAAGTACAGCGATGACTACAATAACATTAACTACATCATTATACCAGGCATGCTCATAAGGAAGTACAGCGATAACTACAATAACATTAACTACATCATTATACCAGGCATGCTCATAAGGACGTACAGCAATGACTACAATAACATTAACTACATCATTATACCAGGCATGCACATAAGGAAGTACAGCAATGACTACAATAACATTAACTACATCATTATACCAGGCATGCACATAAGGAAGTACAGCGATAACTACAATAACATTAACTACATCATTATACCAGGCATGCTCATAAGGAAGTACAGCGATGACTACAATAACATTAACTACATCATTATACTGGGCATGCACATAAGGAAGTACAGCGATGACTACAATAACATTAACTACATCATTATACCGGGCATGCTCATAAGGAAGTACAGCGATGACTATAATAACATTAACTACATCATTATACCGGGCATGCACATAAGGAAGTACAGCGATAACTACAATAACATTAACTACATCATTATACCAGGCATGCTCATAAGGAAGTACAGCGATGACTACAATAACATTAACTACATCATTATACTGGGCATGCACATAAGGAAGTACAGCGATGACTACAATAACATTAACTACATCATTATACTGGGCATGCTCATAAGGAAGTACAGCGATGACTATAATAACATTAACTACATCATTATACCGGGCATGCACATAAGGAAGTACAGCAATGACTACAATAACATTAACTACATCATTATACCAGGCATGCTCATAAGGAAGTACAGCGATAACTACAATAACATTAACTACATCATTATACCAGGCATGCTCATATGGAAGTACAGCGATGACTACAATAACATTAACTACATCATTATACCAGGCATGCTCATAAGGAAGTACAGCGATGACTATAATAACATTAACTACATCATTATACCGGGCATGCACATAAGGAAGTACAGCGATGACTACAATAACATTAACTACATCATTATACCAGGCATGCTCATAAGGAAGTACAGCGATAACTACAATAACATTAACTACATCATTATACCGGGCATGCTCATAAGGAAGTACAGCAATGACTAAAATAACATTAACTACATCATTATACCGGGCATGCACATAAGGACGTACAGCAATGACTACAATAACATTAACTACATCATTATACCGGGCATGCTCATAAGGAAGTACAGCGATGACTATAATAACATTAACTACATCATTATACCAGGCATGCTCATAAGGAAGTACAGCGATGACTACAATAACATTAACTACATCATTATACCAGGCATGCTCATAAGGAAGTACAGCGATAACTACAATAACATTAACTACATCATTATACCAGGCATGCTCATAAGGACGTACAGCAATGACTACAATAACATTAACTACATCATTATACCAGGCATGCACATAAGGAAGTACAGCAATGACTACAATAACATTAACTACATCATTATACCGGGCATGCTCATAAGGAAGTACAGCAATAACTACAATAACATTAACTACATCATTATACCAGGCATGCTCATAAGGAAGTACAGTGATGACTACAATAACATTAACTACATCATTATACTGGGCATGCACATAAGGAAGTACAGCGATGACTACAATAACATTAACTACATCATTATACCGGGCATGCTCATAAGGAAGTACAGCGATGACTATAATAACATTAACTACATCATTATACCGGGCATGCACATAAGGAAGTACAGCAATGACTACAATAACATTAACTACATCATTATACCAGGCATGCACATAAGGAAGAACAGCAATAACTACAATAACATTAACTACATCATTATACTGGGCATGGTCATAAGGAAGTACAACAATAACTACAATAACATTAACCACATCATTATACTGGGCATGCTCATAAGGAAATACAGCAATGACTACAATAACATCTACTACATCATTATACTGGACATGCTCATAAGGAAATACAGAAGAGACTAAAATAACATCTATTACATCATTATACTGGACATGCTCATTGTACTGGATATGCTCATAACAAAGTACAGCAAAGACTACAATAACATTAACTGCATCATGATACTGAGTGGGTTTATATTATATACACGAAAACTGAATTGTGCGAACACGTATTGATTGACACGTAATGGGCAAAAGCCCAAAACATTGAATTCCAAACACGACAAAAGCAACAAACAAATACTGTCACTAACTGTTGTATGCAGGGGGCAAGCCCCCCTGCACCCCCCACCCCCTACTTAAATATACCAACTCCAAGATCGCACTCCGTTGAAACAAAGGGAAGAATTCCCTATGGCAGTCACCATTCCTACCTTCAATATTTTGAATATTCGCTCTTTATGTGTCGCTCAATACGTGTTCGTGCGATTCAGTTTTTGTGCAAATAATGTAGACCTTACTGAGCATGCTCATAAGGAAATACAGCAATGACTACAATAAAATCTATTACATCATTATACTGGGCATGCTCCTAAGGAAGTACAGTGATGACTACAATAACATCTATTGCCTCATTTTACTGGGCATGCTCATAGGAAAGTACAGCAATGACTACAATAACATCTACTACGTCATTATACTGAGCATGCTCATAAGGAAATACAGCAATGACTACAATAACATTAACTACATCATTATACTGGGCACTCTCATGAGGAAGTACAACGATGATTGCAATAACATCTACTACATCATTATACTGGGCATGCTCATAAGGAAGTACACCAAAGACTGCAATAACATTAACTACATCGTCATACTGGGCATGCTCATTAGGAAATACAGCGATAACTATAATAACATCTACTGCATCATTATACTGGTCATACCCATACGGAAGTACAACAAGGACTACAATAACATTAACTACATCATTATACTGGGCATGCTCAGAAGGAAATGCAGCAATGACTACAGTAACATCTACTACATCATTACACCGGGCATGTTCAATAGGAAGTACAGTAATAACTAAAATAACATGAATTGCATCATTATACTGGGCATGCTCATAAGAAAGTACAGCTATAACTACAATAACATCTACTACATTATACTGGGCATGCTCATAAGGGAGTACAGCGATAACTGCAATAACATTAACTGCATCATTATACTGGGCATGCTCATAAGGAAGTACAGCGATGACTACAATAACATTAACTACATCATTATACCAGGCATGCTCATAAGGAAGTACAGCAATAACTACAATAACATCTACTACATCATTATACTAGGCATGGCCATAAGGAAATACAGCGATGACTACAGTTACATCTATTACATCATTGTACTGGGCATGCTCATTAAGAAGTACAGCAATGACTACAGTAACATTAACTACATCATTATACTGGGCATGCTCATAAGGAAGTTGCAAATGTATCTACAAGCACTGCACCTATGAGGAAAAATATAGGCAGTTAGAAGAACAAGAAAAATAAATGATGAGCAAAGCAAAGCATCCCAGGGTCAGTACAGTTTTTATTATTCCTTCACTTGCTAATTTGGCTGATTGACTGATCATGTATCTGACTGATTGATCATCTATCTGACTTGGTTTACTGACAAAATACATCAGTGAGTACAGGACTTTTATATAGTTCTTGACAAATGCATTCCTGCCTCTTTAGATATACATTGCGTCCTAAGGTGATCATGCAATGTGTCCTAAGTTGGTCATGCAAAAAGTTGTTTTACAAGTTATTTTAAAAGTGCTGTTGTAGCAGACTATTTCTGTAGAATTGCTATACAAAACGTCATATAAATCTGCAGCTCTGTAGCATGTATATGCAAGACACAACATTTGCTCCTGTCATTCATTCTATAGATAATGTGTGAAATAAAACAATATACATTTTCTTATTCTATAATGTTAATGGCATATATGTACATTTTACAAATCATGTATTTTACATTATTTGCATTCTTTACACATATAATTTCAGAATATTTTGCTATAAATAGAAAAGTATTGATTGGAGGTATGGGCAACACAGAAACTTGTAACACAGCCCTGGATTCCGCAATAACCTGAAAACTGGACTATATTAGTTCAGAAAGGCGTGGAAAAGTATATATTTTTTTTCAGAAAATAGAGCAGATACAATCAAAATTAGCCCAAAATGGCTAATAAACTACTAACGTCTGGGCTGAAACCACTCCTCCAGGGACAGATAGGCTGCTCAAAGCTCCCCTCTCTCACAGGTGAACAGAGAAACTTCCTTCTATCCAAGTAAGGTATGGGCAACATAGAAACTTGTAACTCAGCCCTAGATTCAACAATAACCTGAAAAGTGGACTATACTAATTCAGAAATGTGGGTAACAAGTATATATATATATATATATATATATATATATATATGGTTCCCTATGAAACCATCGAATTTACACTACATCGAGAATGACTACATCGAGACTAGACCATCGAAAGTACATAACAGCGAAAACAGAAATCATTGACATTTAAAACACCGAACACCATAACACCGACACACAGAACGTAAACAACACACTACACTACATAGCATACACACTAGCCCTGACCCAAACCCTAACCCTAAGGTCCGACACTATCGCACACTTCACCTACCTGCACCCTAACCCTAACTCACTTACCCACCCCTAGCCCAAGCTCCGACACTAACGCACACTTCACCTACCTGCACCCTAACCCTAACTCACTTACCCACCCCTAGCCCAAGCTCCGACACTAACGCACACTTCACCTACCTGCACCCTAACCCTAACTCACTTACCCACCCCTAGCCCAAGCTCCAACACTAACGCACACTTCACCTACCTGCACCCTAACCCTAACTCACTTACCTGACCACTCCTACCTCCGTCACTGTCGCACACTTACCGGGTCGCGTTAAACATACACCAGTGCTGTGACATTTCATTTCGACACTTTGGAAGTCGACGATTTCCGTTTTCGATGGTTTGCAATTTCAACATAGAAGTCCCGATCTTCTCATTTTCGGTGTAGTGTAAATTCGATGGTTTCATAGGAAACTATATATATATATATATATATATATATATATATATATATATATATATTTTTTTTTTTTTTTTCCAGAAAATAGAGTAAATACAATCAAAACAACACTTTAAATGCACAGAAAAGGCTATCACACTTTAGTGTGTAGCCTACAACAGTTAAACAGATAATTTAAACGCAAAAATGACTTTATTCAAGTGCAGGCAACAAATAAGTACAATATGTAGCAATAACAAACTTTTTAAATCACAGATTCGCTAAAAAAACTGGTGTTTTAGGCGGAATTAGTTAAGACAGCAAGAAAAGCAGAAAATTGATACTTAATCACTCCAAAGTCACTATTTTGTCTCTCTGCTGCTGTAGACTCTACAGAACACCTGGAAGGCACTTGCTGAGTGGAATACAAGCGCAAAAGCTGTGCAAATGTGGTTTTTATAGCAGGGAAGTGAAAGATATAGAAATTAGCCAAAAATGGCCAATAAATTACTAACTTCTGGGCTGAAACCACTCCTCCAGGGACAGATAGGCTGCTCAAAGCTCCCCTCTCTCACAGGTAAACAGAGAAAATTCCTTCTATCCAAGTAAGGTATGGGCAACACAGAAACTTGTAACACAGCCATGGATTCAGCAATAAAATGAAAACTGGACTATACTAGTTCAGAAAGGCAGGAAACAAGTATATATATATATATATATATATATATATATATATATATATATATATATTTTTTTTTTTTTTGTTTTCTTTCAGGAAATAGAGCAGATACAATCAAAACAACACTTTACCCAATTAACCAGTTAAAAAGCTCAAAACTGAGCCCTGTTCCAGCAGTCTTCAATCAGACAAGTTTAAACTGCACAGTCCTGCCACTAGGGTTCAGAGAAACCTTCTCCAAAAAAGACCGCCTGGATCAGTGCACAAGTTATACAAATAAAGCTAGATCCGGCCGGACTGAATCTAGTCTATGCTACAGCAAACAAGGTGTACCAATTTCAGAAAGAAACAGTTCAAGTAAGCATGCGCAATAAGCCTTTAACCAGAAATTCCCAGCTCAGAAGGGCAGAATCTAGCCTCTCCTCCCACAAGAGTGCAGACCACAAACCTTCTTAATGTTAAACAACTGGTTTGAAGCCCAAGTGCTTAAACCAAGGGCCTTAGAATAACAGTTACAATTTAATCAGGCTACTAACAAGCAGTAAGAAAGGCAGCAGAATAAACACAATTGAGTACTTTTAAGAAGAGGCAAAAGCAAAATAAGGCAATAAAGTAGGAAGAAACACAAATACAGTAAAGCAGATGAAGTGCAACTTCTTTTTTTGAGAGGGAGGAAACAGAGCAGATTAAGATACTATAGGGGAATGTCCTTCCCAAGTGCTCTCTCTGTACACCACACAGGAGGTAGGACTGGTAGGAGTATCTAAAATCAAAATATGATCTCACTGTACTCAGATGAGTGAGCAAATGAGATGGGTCCAGGAGGAGTGTGCAAAACGAGATTTACAGCAGGGGTGGGCAATTCCAAAGCCACCAAGATTAACACCACAACAGGAAACAGGGGGGGGAGTAACTGCAGAGAGACAGAGACACAATATTTACTGAATCAAAGAGACACAATATTTACTGACTCAAATCTTAAATAAGTGCAGATAAAAGTATACTTAAATCAGCTTTGTGTCCAGTTGATATATGCAGACAAGTCTCAGTAGCCAGCAACTCCGATTAAAATGATTACTAGAAATGTAACCAACACAGATTTTAATGCTAGCAGAACCCCCCAGGCTAACTAACACTAACACAGGAATTTCAAAGCAGTCTAACAACTTTCAGTGAGCCCAGATGGCTACACTTTTTCACACTTCAGGCAACTTAACTGCAGAGAGACAGAGACACAATATTTACTGACTCAAAGACACAAAATATTTACTGACTCAAATCTTAAATAAGTGCAGAGAAAAATATACTTAAATCAGCTTGTGTCCAGTTGATATACGCAGTTCACCTGTGAGAGAGGGAAGCTTTGAGCAGCCTATCTGTCCCTGGAGGAGTGGTTTCAGCCCAGAAGTCAGTAGTTTATTGGCCATTTTCTTGGTGTCACCATTGATGATCAACTAAAATTTAACACTCATATCCAGCTAAACATCAAGAAAACACACATAAAACTTGGCCTATTTTACAGAAACAACCACTTCCTCTCTCCTCCCACCAGACTAACTCTCGCCATAACCTATCTCCTTCCCTCTCTACTGTATGGCACTCCTCTGCTCACTAATTTATCTTCCACACTTACCTCCAAACTGGAAGTATGTTACAACAAAATCTCCAGATTTGCCACCAATGCCAAATCCTCCTCTCATCACTGCACCTCCCTTCACTCATTAAACTGGCTTGAACTCCCCATTCAACTTGACTTTCTCCAAATCACCACAGCCCACAAATTATTGTTCCAACCCACTAACTGCCCTGCACTATCCAATATACTGCAACCATATACCCCCCTCAGATCCCTTAGATCTACCCACCAAAACCTGATCACCGTTCAAAGACCCAAGCACCCAGCTGGTCAGCTTCTCTTATCCTTTTCCCTAGCTAAGAAATGGAATGCTCTTCCCTCCACACTGAGGACCTGTGACAACCTTAATAACTTTAAAACTCAACTTCATTCCTACCTCTATCTAAACAGGAAATGCAGCTGTACTCTTCAGCCCATACCTCTCAAGCTCTCCTCCCCCTTTACTCCTGGCTAACCTTCTTACCTTCCTAACCTCGCTCTCAAATGTAGATTGTATATGTAACTTAACAGTAAAATCTAGCTATTATGCTATATGCCTGTCTTTTCAACAAGGCAAAAACAAAACTGTAATTGTTTGTCTTTTTTCTTTTTTTGAATGCAACCTGTTGTTTGTAATGCAAACTGTCTTTGAAATTATTCAGGTAAATAAACTTTGTTTTGTGGAGATTTTCTCCCCGGGCCTCCACTGAAAACGGGCCCCCAAGCCCAGTGGACCTCCCCGGTAATCAAACTGGAATAAAATTTTGGGCTAATTTTGATTGTATCTGCTCTATTTTCTGAAAAAGAAATATATATATATATATATATATATATATATATATATACTTTTTCATGCCTTTCTGAACTAGTATAGTCCAGTTTTCAGGTTATAGCTGAATCCAGGGCTGTGTTACAAGTTTCTGTGTTGCCCATATCTTACTTGGATAGAAGGACATTTCTCTGTTCACCTGTGAGAGAGGGGAGGTTTGAGCAGCCTATCTGTCCCTGGAGGAGTGGTTTCAGCCCAGAAGTTAGTAGTTTATCGGCCATTTTGGGCTAATTTCTATCTCTTTCACTTCCCTACTATAAAAACCGCATTTGTGCAGTTTTGTGCACCAGGCAGCACTGTTTAGCTAGAGTTAAACTATTCTCGGCTCCACAAAGTGTACTCTTCAATTTTTCCCTTGGAACTAGACAAACCTTCAACTTTAGCACTTAAACCATTCATTTTACAGTCAAGCACTTGTGTAAAACACTAATTAACCCTAGCACTAGACCCGCTCTATACTGTCCAGAAGGGCAAGGCTCTCTATTCATCCCCACCAGCCAATCAGAAAAATAGCTTACTCTACCTATTCAGGCATGTCCAAAGGGCAGCTTCCAGTGTGCTCTCCAGTATAACTGGTGAATCTGGGCATTTTGAGGCAATGTTACAACTGCCTCATGTACACAGACAACCCTCTCCTCCTAGCACCAAACACTAATATATGCGAGAGATGCAATTATACAGCCAAACTAGAGCCAAAGCTATTTCAACCCAAGACTGGAATTGACAGTCAAGAGGAGAAGGGTAATACTTGCAACACACCACCAGTCTCACATAGACCTAATAAACGAACACCGGCAAATAACACACATGAATACATAAAAACATACTCGGAGGCTCTAAATAAAAATCTGTAAAAGCAACAGAGACCTCCAAAGCAGACATCCAAGCAACCTCCACACCCCATCACCAACCATGAAACACATACTTCACATAATCAGTGTGCCACACAATCACAGCCCTTAACGCAAAATAACATACCCAACACACTAGTAATAGGTGACTCTGTAGTCAGGCAGACTGATGTCCCACTAACTAGGCTGGACAAGGAGAAGGTTACAGTTAGCTGACTGTCGGGTGCCAGGATCCACCACATAACACAAGCACTCAGGTCACTCCAGAACAAGTACAAATACAACACTGTCATTGTCCATGTTGGTGTGAATGACCTGAGACGTACCTCCATGGACTACATGAAAAGAGACATGGAAGAGCTCTCTGATCATGTAGCCCAGGCTGATATGACACTGAGTAGCATCCTGCCCTCACCAAGAATGATGCCACAGTATAAAGAAAAAAATGATCAATTTCAACAATTGGCTAAGTTTCTGGTGTCACTAAAAGGGGATCCAGTATCTGTCCATCTGGGATGAAATGCTCGACAAGCCACGTTGCTTTGCAAGAGATGGCTTGCACCTGTCACCCTTAGGCTTTTGAATACTGGCCAAGGCTCTTGCCACCCCCCATAGTGCCTTTTTTAGGCAAGGCTCAAAAAACCCACCACCATAAATAGCAGAAGTAACCAAAAACCGAGGGTAATGCTACTCAACGCCAGAAGTCTAAACCTCAAAATGCAAGCACTCGAGGCACTCCACAGTATGGAGAACATCGACATCTGTGCGGTAACAGAAACCTGGTTTAAGGCTCCTGAGAGCACCCCAGCACTACTAGGCTATAACTCATACCATAGCTGTCGGCCACAGAACCAGGACCAAAACACAAAGGGTGGGAGTGTATCCATATTCATCAAGGATAACCACACCTCCAGGTTAGTGGCACTGCACAATGCATCAGAGATCATCTATATGCAACTAACAACAGGCAAAACTGCAATCCAAATTGTAGCTTGCTACAGATCACCCACCATGACCCAGGACCCCTATTCCGCATTTCTGGAGACACTGGGAAATATGAAGGTCTTACCAAACACCCTAATACTGGGTGATTTCAATTACCCAAACATAAACTGGGAGAACTACTCAAGTACTACCTCCCTTGCCCAACGCTGCCTAGAATTTATAAACTCGAACACCCTGAATCAACTGGTCAACACCCCCACCAGAGGGAACAACATATTGGACCTGGTCATCACCAACATGGGCGACCGGTGTTCCACACCGGAGGTCAACCTCTCGCTGGTTAGATCAGACCATAGACTAATCACTCTGGATATCCACATTCCGCCCCCACCCCCAGTCAAGGAAACTACCATGAAAAACTTTTCAAAAGCAAACTTCACATTACTTAAGAATGAGGTGGAAAGGTTCACAGTCCCCATGCTATAGGACAATGCTGTTCAAGCTGCTGAAACCTTTACAAACGCACTCTATGAGCATCTGCAGGAATGTATG